>NW_015505504.1:659386-675728 GCF_001515645.1 Sinocyclocheilus grahami
ATATATATATATATATATATATATATATATATATATATATATATATATATATGCGCTTATGTGTGAAAAAATTATTCAGACACCAGATATAATTTTTTCAATTTTTTTACTAGTGTGTGCAGGACACTATAGTTCATTTCTGTAAGTGAGGATAGCAAAATAAAGTAAACTTTGACATATTACCCAAAAATTCTTCATACAATGGACTACCAGTAAAATGTATAAGAATTTGGGTCCAAAAATGATTCAGACACTTTGACCTGACCATGTTTTGCTTAAGTGTTATCTGTCATTATCAAGATGAATATGTTCTTCTGACACAGTTTAACTCTGAGTTCTTGTCATATTTTATTACCGTTTTCTAAACTATGGCGAATAAACTGACAATGTGTGAAATGTTAAAGGTGTCTGAATAAACTTTGCTTTGACTGCATATACTATATACTGTATATATATATATATATATATATATATATATATATATATATATAAAATGAAATATACACAACTTCAGAGAGCAAATGATTAAACAAGCTCTTCTTTTACACTACATTTACTTAAAATTCAGTAATACATTTTTAAAAACATTTTTTGTTGTTGTTGACATGGCTTTTAGTAGATTTGGGATGTGAGAGAATGAGAAACATCACAGCTGTTAATTGGCCAAGCTAGCAAGTTGTTTGGCTGATGCTGATAGTCTTAAATCGTTGGCTGATATATAAGTCTAGCACTATTGTTGATGAAAAATGTGTAACTATGTGCCCTATGTCGTGTGTTTAGCTGGAGGGAGCTGGACTCTCTCTCAGGGCTCTCTAAAAACCAGGAAGGGGCACATGCCCTGTTATTCAATTACAATAACACACAGTACCAGCCCAATGGGGAAGGGCTGGACAATGAGGAGGAAGAGGTTTGTATGCCTTTGTATATTCAGTTTTTTCTTTACATGCTTTCTCATAAACATGCCTGGTATTTTGTCTCGATTTTTTTCGACCATTCAGAATTATCTCTGTATTAGTATGACAATACTTGCAATGTTTGCATAGGTGGAGGATCTCTCTGACGCTGTGTTTCTGAGCCGCCATGCACTGTGTGAGAGCAGAGAGAGGAGTCGGTGGGGGAGCTGGGCTCGCAGACGTCGCCGGGGCAGGTGAGAGAAATTTGTGTGTGAGAGGCATATGTGATGGAGAATATTTAAACGGCTGTCAGAATAATGTTTTTTAACAACAGGGATCGATTTGTAATTAAATATTTTAAAATGCTGTATGTTTGGAACATTAAATAAACTCAACGGGTTAAAGCTAGCTTAGCTTTTAGGGCACGTTCTTCAACATATTAAGCCACAAGGCTTATGAGGGTGAAACAAATTCCAAAAATATAAAAAATATTAAATTACATAAAAGAAAAAAAACACAAAAAGAATATAAAATAAAATATAATAATAATGTTTAAAAATATATATTAAAAAATTATAATATTCTAGTTCAGCAAGGATGCATTCGATTTGATCAATTGATAGTAAAGACATTCATAATATTACAAAGATTTTTATTTTAAAAATATGCTGTTCTTTTGAACTTTCTATTCATTAAAGAATCCTGAAAAAGTAAGGAGTAATGGTTGCTGAAATTCATTTTTTCTATCACATGAGTAATTTATACTTTAAAATATATTAAAACAGAAAATATTATATTTTAAAGATAAAAAATAATAAGTAATAATAATTCACAATATTACTGTTTTTACTGTATTTTTGATCGCATAAATGCATCCTTGGTGAGCATAAGATACTTATTTCAGAAACCATTAATGCAGAAATTTGAGGCCTGTAAGATTTTTTTAGAGGTTAGAAGTAGATCGCATTAATGGTTAATGTCATATCATGACTTTTACATAAAATATATATTTGTGTAGTTAACAAATAACTTGCACATGTAAATTTTTTGCACTTCAAGAATGTAGGTTAAAATGTTACAGATGTATAAAGGGTAGTTTGGTACTGAAGCTTACACATACACTTATTTCATGCACTCTCTCAATTAATATGTGGCCATAAAACTGGGTAGTTTTAAAATAAACTGCAGGACGCTGTGGTCAACTCTTGAAATTTCACTCTGCTTGACTTCCTCCCTCAGATCTTCTTCCTCCTACCATGGGGATGGGAAGAGCTCCAGGGGATTGGAGCTGACACCTGGCTCTCCAGATTTCAGGCAAAGTCATTTTGCAGAAGGAGATGTCTCGCCATGCAGTCCCTTCTGTACTGGAATGGAGGATCCCTTCAGCCAGGCTGAGGATGAACAGCAGGTGTGTGTGTGTGTGTGTGTGTGTGTGTGTGTGTGTGTGAGAGAGAGAGAGAGAGAGAGAGGAGGAGGAGGACTTAATGTTCTTTTCAACTTTATTATTGCTGTAACAATGTCAATTAGCACTTTAGTTGGAAGAACATCCTGTAGTTCAAAAATTTTTATTTCTCCATGTATCATTAAATCCTTGAGTCTTCTTTTGGGGGCTATTTGTGCATCCTGAAAGATATATGCTTAATATTCTTTACATTGTGAGAGAATATAAATGCATATAATAAACCCTGGTGTTTTGGAGTTTAATAACCTCAATGAATCATCTTCTTCTACATTTGCAGGCTGCACTGCCATGGGAATGCCGGTCATTCCCCTTGCAGGAGTCAGAACTTCAGTGGCTGCAGGAGGAGGAAGAGGCGGAGCCCGACGAGGACCCGTGCACCACCAGCGGCCGCAGCCAAAGCACGGACTCGGGCATCTCTGTGGGCAGCCTGGAGCTCTCCCCGAGGACCCCTCAGCCCCCTCAGCAGCACTCAGGCACAGAGCGAGCCTCCCCTCACACACTGTCCTGCAAACCAGCCACCCCGACGACAGTCTCTACAGCTCAGGATTCACCCACACTTCCTCTTTCCTTATACTCTTCCTCTCCTTTATCATAGCGCATCATTTGTCCAACTGTTTTTTCTGCTCTAGTATGAAAACAAAACCACAGGTCCCAATGCCATTGACCCTGTCCATCCATTTATCTAACCACAAGCACCTTGTGTCCTAACATTCTGTGCCCTTTCCCTGAACCCTCTGGAGCCTTACATAAAACCACAGAGCCTATTATTTATAATCTTCCCTCAAACCTTCACTCATTCGCCCAATAACAAGTGCATCTTCACCAACAACCCAGTTTGGCCATTAAGCATCTCTGGTCCTTCCCTTATACATCCTTTCAACTCTTCTTCACCAGCCTGCCCCCGATACAGCTGCCGTTCAATCTGATGCTACTTTAATGAACAGATGGTGTCTGTTTTTCCATTGTTTATTCATTTTTTGAACCTGTCTAAAGCTTTTTCTCCAGCTATGTCAGTCAGTCATTTTGTGTTTTAGTTAAATCCTTGTTTAAAGCTCTATGCTGTTTTCACAGATAAACGATGTTACACCAACATGGGACGAACTCAATTTGTAAACTCTTGGTTATTGATCTCCATATAAAGGCACTACATATTACCCTCATATTCTGTGACCTTATTCATGTGTTGTATTGTATGTATTCCGCAGAGATGTATGCATCATAGCATTTCAAGTCTGTTTCATGCTCTCTGGGATGCTACATGTGTCTTTCCTCTTTCCTTTTGAGCTCAACACAAGTATTTTTTTTTTTTTTTAATTTACATATGACGTGCTATGTGTGTGTGTGTGTGTATATATTATGTTAAAGGAAGAGTGATAGTTCTTGTGTTAATCAGAGAGTGTATGTGTGTGTGTGTGATTTAGACAGGTCTGCTGTACTGCTGCATTAGGGGGTAGCGTTGAATAAAAACATAATTTTGTAGGAACACAACAAAACTAAGTAAAGTAAATGGAATTTCTACTTGAAACGCACATAATGCTCTCAATGCAAAGACGTAATAAAAGGAATAAACACATAAATGCAAACTACTTTTGCTTGATGCTTATTTACTTATTAATGTTCCTGTATAGAAGAGCATTTAAAAAAATGTCACAAAGTAATTATGAGACAGTAATAATTATGAGAATTAAAATTGACATACTAAATCATTAATATGAGACAACATCTCCAAATTATTAGATAAATAGTATTAATGGAAAGGTTTTTTTTTTTCAGTTTTTATTTTTTCATTTTCATAATTACCTTTTTTTTTCATCATTACTACTTCTTATGTCAGTTTCCACTTCATCTCAATTATGATTTAGTAGCCTATGCTTAATTATGATTTACCAAAGCATGTTTTTTTTTACTTATCTGGTGAAAATGGGCTTTCATATTCCTGCCTATTTGTCCTAAAGGTATAGTATTATTTCATCAAAACAATCTCATTTATTCATTTATATGATTTATTTTCTCTTTTTTGTCATCGTTTACTTACCCCCATGGAGTACTAACCCATTTTCTTTATTCTGTGATACACAAAGGAGATCTTGTAGTTTAAGCTATTTTCATTCAGTTTGATGTAAAAACAATAGACTAAGTATGTCTTGCATCCTTTAATGTTAGCGAACATTGCAAATAAATTGGTTGCAAAACGGTATCCACTCACGTTTAACCTTTTTGTCTGGTTGTTATGGTCAGATTTTTTTTTATTAGATTACTACATGTTATAGCCTAGCCAATGATCACTAGATTTTATACAGATGTTATTATAATGATTCTGTAAAGCATGATCAGCACCCAAATATTGTATATAATAATGTGGAAGTTGCTGCCTTTTGCCTTGGCGTGACATCTCACTTTTCGCAGACAGTGCAAAGTCAAAGTACCTACAATAACTTCAAAATAGCGGTAAAAATCAAGTTTGAGATCATTAAAACATCTAATTGCCAGATTTCCAGTGTCCTACCCATAATTATTTTTTTCTGGACAAATAAAAAATTTTAAAGCCAATTTTTAAGTTTCAGTCTAGCGAGTTTCACACTCTGGAGCAGAGCTGTCCACCTGTCACTCAAGTAGCCACGCCCTTAATTATGCAGAACTTTAAGGCTTAAAGGCGGGTCATATGATGCCATTTCAATTTTTCCTTTCTCTTTGGAGTGTTACAAGTTCTTGGTGCATAAAGAAGATTTGTAAAGTTGCAAAGACTAAAGTCTCAAATCCAAAGAGATATTCTTTATAAAAGTTAAGAGTCAGCCACGCCTACCTAAAACAGCTCATTCTAACACGCCCCCACATATCTACGTCACTATGTGGGAAGATTTGCATAACGCCGCCCAAATGTTCACGCAAAGAAAGACGGCATAACTTTTATTCTTGCTGTAGTATTGTTGTTGCCGCCACCATGTCGTAAAGACGCTGTGTGCTTCGTTGTGAAAGCGAAACTACTTTGTTTGGTCTTCCAAAAGAGGACGATATCTGCTTCATCATGCCTGGAGCTGATCCGTGCTGGTTGCTGAGGAAATACTACAACTTTGCGCTGTCGATTGCTGGATCGGCTTTCACCGTGGACGAAGCGGAGTCCAGCCGCCCCCCCGCCTCTGCTCACTCTAGCCCTCCGGCCATTCCTCACTTCCTCACGCGGCCTCTGCTCACTGTAGGCCGCCGTGTATGACGCTGTTTCGTTGTGAAAGCGAAACTACTTTGTTTGGCTGTTTGGCCGAGGACGATATCTGCTTCATCATGCCTGGAGCTGATCCGTGCTGGTTGCTGAGGAAATACTACAACTTTGCGCTGTCGATTGCTGGATCGGCTTTCACCGTGGACGAAGCGGAGTCCAGCCCGGAGTCGACACCTGTCCTTCCGGACTCTCCTTCGTCAAAATCGCCGGCCGCGCCATTCTCAAGCCCACCCGCCTCTGCTCACTCTAGCCCTCCGGCCATTCCTCACGCTAGCCCCCGGCCTCTGCTCACTTACTATTTTTCAGCCTTGGCGATGTGCTCGTGAGCTTCGTTGATTTTTTGCGCCATCGTGTTAAATAAGGCCTTTACACCTGAACGATTCAGATAAATACATAAAGGACTCGGTCCGCGGCAGATCAAACGCTGCTCGTGTTGTTGTCACCCGATGACGACGCTAAAGCGGACTTCCGGGTTACTACGTCACCTCGCTCTGAATCCTACACTCTGTATTCTACATATTGTAGTCTATGTTCAATATTTTTCTATACGATATGTTGGAATGGCTATTATGTTCATTGGGTGTAATATGACTGACATTTAATAATAATAATAATTAGAAAAAAAACATTAGGACATATCAGAACTGACCAATGACTTCAAGCTGTGTTTGCTGCCCACTATCGGCTACACGAGGCATTACAAGACCACATTATAAACACTCCACGAACAGCAAGACTTCAAATTAATATTAAACACAACTAGATGCATCTAGTGAGCTCATTTTCTATATTTAGGTATAACAGCATTTAGTATGTCACAGTGCAAGAAATTGCTTCAATTGTGTTCAAATTAATTTCACTAACACGTCTTGCAAAACTAAGAATATACAATATTCTTCCATGAACTACTTTCTCAATCATGGCTTTTGGATAGAGCAGCTTAAAGCTTCACTGCTGCAGTATCTGATACATGTGCACTTATAAACACAGGCAGTGGTGCATATGTTTGATTATAGATGCACAGGAGACACAAAAATATACAAAGAATTAAAAATACCAGTACATGGTTGGCATTTCTTTAATAAACATTTGCCAAAGGGGGGGGGTCATCTTCATACAAAAAGACATTGTTGCTCATCTCCTCGAAGTCAGTTAAACGTCTCTTTACTTTCAGTTTTACAACGGCTATAGACGAGAGCCGGCAGGAGCGTTGATCCGTTCACTCGTTCAGCAGATTCAGCAGCTCAGTCGAGAAGTGCTACCAGTCTCTCCGGAGTCCTTCACAAGCCCCTCCAGCGAACTACCCTTGCCACAGAGCCCGTAATTGCTGAATCATTAGAAATGAAGAAAAAAAAACCAAAAAAAAGGGCCCAAAAAAAAAAAAAAAAACGAATCTACCCCCGCCCCCCAAAGCCGTAAACCTAGGGGAAACACTGTAATTGTTGTAAAGCATTAACATTCCAAAAGTTATTTACAGTGAATTACAGACATATAAAATAACTTGATAATTGGCTGAAACTTAAAATGTCTTTGTTACATAATAAGCACAATAATTAGTTTTACAATTTAAATGCACACATATTGACATCCCGGTAGTTTATTGATCTGCAAAGGGAATTCTTAAGTAGATATCCACTGTATTTTTTTAAATTAAATTGTCAACTATCAAGCATCTTTACTTCATTAATATGACATTTTTCTTTCATTTTATATATATATATAAGCAGCACTGGTTTCTCAACCTGAATGGCTTTTAAGGATGGTTGCATCAGGTAGGCTGTCGTCCTTTGTCTTGGATGTGCTTGTACACCAGAAGGTTCTGCTGGTTGCACAGGTGGAGAATAGTCACCTGCCTAGCAGTCATACAAGCTCAGTGAGTATCCGAAAGACCATCTACAGCCTTCTGCTTGAAAAGGCAAGACAGGATAGTCGAGTCACCCATAGAGGAAGGGGAAGACAATCTCAGGGTAAAGGAGGACAGCAATGTAACATCCCATGTGTTGATGAGTATGACAGACAAGAACTTAATCTCAAGAAAAACACAGTGGAGGCTCTCCGACCCAACTGTGTGCCACAGCTGACTCTTGCAGCAATTGACAAGGTGGATAACTATTTCTGCATGTAAATATTGTCTGTATATTGTTCCACCAATTGCCTTTTGGTTTTTTTATTATAGGCGTCTACACAAGTGAGGCTGCAGGTGTTGTTGGGAACACTTGGTGTGATGGACAGTGTTTTACAGCCTTTACCCCCTCATTTTTGCCTTCCTGTGTGTGTGACGTATTTCTGGATGAACAACTGTAAACCAAAGCCCAGTCATCCTCTACTGCAGGCCATATTGTTGGGACTGGTGCACGGGGAACTCAGCTGGAGAAGAGCCCATCCTAATGGTATCTCTGATCCCTTTTTTACTCAACATCTGTCTCAGGTGTTTGGTTTGAGAAAAAATATATTGAGAGATTGACATAAATTGTAGATAAAATCTATTATGACGTGAATGAAATTTACTTGCTTATCAACTTGACGTCTTCAGTTTTTAGAGCTTTAATCACCTTCAGTCATATCTTGTTTTGCTCTCTCTATCATGCAGACCCACTATTTGGCAGCAAAGCTTCTGCTTCTGTATGTCAGAGATTATCTCAGCTACGGGTCAATCCAGGACAAAGGAGGGGCCTTGATCTGGGTTTGGCCCATTTGCTCAGCCAGTGGCAGTCATGTATGTGGGTGGCGTTGTTCCTGAACCAGTTACTGGGCTTCCCGCTACCTGAACCTCAATGTGCCTGGTAGGGTTTGGCCATAAAACAATCCCAGTGAAATATTTCGTAGTTCTCATCATTGCTGTTTTGAATAAATAATCACCTTCTTCATTTATCAGATTTGCCCTAAAAAGATTATAGTATATGGGGGACAAATACAACTATAATCATATTTGTATGTAATATCTTTTTGTATGTAATATCTTTGGACAAAACAACTATATACAGGGGTGCACATACGTTTTTTTAGCCTGGTTTGGTCCTCACACTGCACATAGTGTGACCCATTAAATACAACTATAAAAAATAAAGTAATCGTAGTGATAATATTGTTGCACTTTATTTTAGTAAAAAAAAAAAAATAATAATAAACTAAATAATAAAGTGTGATAATACTATTATATTTTAAAATAAAAAGGGAGTATTAAATACAAATACAACTATTTTAGAGTAAACTTAAAATGCTAATTTTTTTTTTTAATACTTTTTTTAAAAGATACATTTTCATCATTTTCAAACTTAAAATCAGCAGGTTTTTATTTTGGCGGGTTGCCGGCAAGTAAGTATATGCGCTTCTGGGACAAATACAACTATAATCATATTTGTATGTAATATCTTTTTGTATGTAATATCTTTGGACAAAACAACTATATACAGGGGTGCACATACGTTTTTTTAGCCTGGTTTGGTCCTCACACTGCACATAGTGTGACCCATTAAATACAACTATAAAAAATAAAGTAATCGTAGTGATAATATTGTTGCACTTTATTTTAGTAAAAAAAATATATATAAATAAACTAAATAATAAAGTGTGATAATACTATTATATTTTAAAATAAAAAGGGAGTATTAAATACAAATACAACTATTTTAGAGTAAACTTAAAATGCTAATTTTTTTTTTTAATACTTTTTTTAAAAGATACATTTTCATCATTTTCAAACTTAAAATCAGCAGGTTTTTATTTTGGCGGGTTGCCGGCAAGTAAGTACATGCGCTTCTGGGTTTAGCGCTGCCGACTGAAGCGCATCAGTGAATGAAATGTCACAGTTTTGCATTGTGCTTTGAAAACGGCAGAGGGTAGCCTAGATATATTTATCTATTCAGTTTGAATAGAAATCTTATACAGTATTACAGTTTGTCGATCTAAAATGGTGCTAATATTTACTTCTTTTTTTAAAAGATACATTTTCATCATTTTCAAACTTAAAATCAGCAGGTTTTTATTTTGGCGGGTTGCCGGCAAGTAAGTATATGCGCTTCTGGGTTTAGCGCTGCCGACTGAAGCGCATCAGTGAATGAAATGTCACAGTTTTGCATTGTGCTTTGAAAACGGCAGAGGGTAGCCTAGATATATTTATCTATTCAGTTTGAATAGAAATCTTATACAGTATTACAGTTTGTCGATCTAAAATGGTAATTGTGCATTAACAGCTGTCATGTCGGTACGCAAATGCGCTGTCAGAACTTATTTACACAGCGCATTTTTTATTTTGGTCGCGAATGCGCACCTGCATACCACTTATGTGCACCCCTTACTATCTATCTCTCTCTATATATATATATATATTGTGTAATATATAAAGTAATCGTAATAATACATTTAAAATATTTAACAAATAATTTTAAGATTTGTATGTAATATTATTAGATAAATCACATGAATTATATAAAAAATATGCATATACATAATTCATATGATTTTTCTACATCAAATTTATTACAAAAAATATCATTATAATTGTATTATTAGTACTTTATATATGATTTATTTATACATAATTTAAGTATATTTAATAAGTATATTTTAATTTAAGTATATTATTTACAGTATATTTATTATATCATATTGCTGTCTGTGTTTCTCAAAGGGTTTTCAGTGGTACTCTGCTGCATGGTCTTGAGGCTGCCATAAGAGGGGGTCACCAATGTGAGTCTCTGCTTGCAGGGGACGCTGTTGCTTGGCAGCTCTACTCCATCCTGTTTGAGGCATTGACGGGTCCTGCAGTATCAGCAACAGCAAGCAGGGGTAGAGGAGAGGAGCAGAGACAGGCACAGCAAAGAGGGAGGGGCCATGGTGGGAGAGGACGGGGCAATGAAGGGAGAGGGCGGGGCAATGAAGGGAGAGGGCGGGGAAATGGGGGAGGAAGGAGGGGCAACAGAAACCGAGCAATGACCTCTTCAGACAATGCTTTGGACAACAGGTTTGCCCTGTTGACCTTTGACGAATGTCAGCAGTGGTGGGCTTGAAATGGGAGCGGGAAATGAAAGATTAGATTTGAAAGGTTAGTTTAGGAGAGGAGAATAAAGAATTTCAGAGATAGATATGTTTTTAGCTATGTTTTTATGCGGCCTTTCACTTTATAAAAGCATGATATGGCTGAGGATGTGCCACTTTTTTCCGAAGAGAGTAGCTTTTACCAACTTCATTTCAGGAAACACAAAATTGTTTTATTTACTATGAAAATGTTTTACTATGAGAGCTGTTATACATGCACTAGGTTAATCTATTTTGCAGCTACATTATGAAAATGGTCTGTTTAATGTAGCCTTTTATACTATTGAATTGAATTAACTTTTATGAAAAAGAATGTAGATTTTATATATTATCAAATGACTCTTTTAGGACCAATGCCTTTTTATTAAATATTTATGGTGATAATTTGCTAGTACAATTAATGTTTTTAATTGGAGCAGATTCCTCTCCTTAATTATGTAACGCTTGATTATTGTGCCATTGAGACACCAATATGGTGTAGAAACCTTCAGTGTCATTCTGTTTCAAAATGGCACACAATCTCTTGCTTCCTTGCGGTCGCTCTCTGAAATTACCTGCAGACTGAAATTAAGAGCCAAATTATCAATTGCCGTTTTATTGGGAAGTCTTATTGTGCTCTAGTGGATGTCAATCAAGGCACATCCTTACAAGAAACTTGTCTTAATTTTCATATGTCTTGGCAGAAGTGAGTGCCACTTTTTTTGCCATAAATAGGATGTATTGGCTTGAGGTATGAGTGAAATATCATTTATTTTTCAAAGTATTTGTTTCTGAAATGTCTGAATGCACTTAAACATGAAAGGTTCTGTTGATGATAGGGCTGTGGTGATTCGTCGATTAGACTATTCGATTTTTAAAAATCCTCGACTTCATTTTGCTTGCGTCGACTAATCTGTAAAATACCGGAAGTGGCGAGTTTCATGGACGAGGATCCATAAAACACATTATCATAATTAAGCATAATTGTAAATTCACAAACGCTACAATTTAATTAAATAATTATATGCGATGCCGTTCTAATACAGTATATGCGCTTTAATTATTTACATGCATGTAGGTTAAGTACGTGCGTCACACAGCGGCTCCGTTCACAGTAGTTCCACAGGAACTGTTATTATTTACACGTCTCAAACTCCATCTCTGCATGTTGTTGTGAGTTTGAGTTTATTATAACGTTCATCTGGGAATGCAACGTGCGCCATTCAGGGCTCTACAGTGCGACCATTTGAAAACTACTGCGTGCGACTATGAAATAATATTTAGGAGCAGCTGTGCGACTGACCCGATCCGCGTGATTCGTCGATTTTTATTAGACTATTCGATTTAAAAAAATCCTCGACTTCATTTTGCTTGCGTCGACTAATCTGTAAAATACCGGAAGTGGCGAGTTTCATGGACGAGGATCCATAAAACACATTATCATAATTAAGCATAATTGTAAATTCACAAACGCTACAATTTAATTAAATAATTATATGCGATGCCGTTCTAATACAGTATATGCGCTTTAATTATTTACGTGCATGTAGATTAAGTACGTGCGTCACACAGCGGCTCCGTTCACAGTAGTTCCACAGGAACTGTTATTATTTACACGTCTCAAACTCCATCTCTGCATGTTGTTGTGAGTTTGAGTTTATTATAACGTTCATCTGGGAATGCAACGTGCGCCATTCAGGGCTCTACAGTGCGACCATTTGAAAACTACTGCGTGCGACTATGAAATAATATTTAGGAGCAGCTGTGCGACTGACCCGATCCGCATATTTGTGTTTGCGCTGAGGGAGCTTCAAAGGTTCTAACCCCAACAAACAGAACGTTCCCATTTGGTTATTTTTTTGGGAACCAAATAAGAGTGTTCTGGGAACGTTCCCTGTAGGTTATTTTTAGGTTTCGTTTTATAACCTAAAGAGAACCTTCCTAGAACGTTTCTCTGCAGGTTATTTTTAATTAAATTTTTATAACCTAAAGGGAATGTTCCCAGAAGGTTCCCTGCAGGTTATTTTTAGACGTTATTTTTATAACCTAAAGGGAATGTTCCCAGAAGGTTCCCTGTAGGTTATTTTTAGACGTTATTTTTATTACCTAAAGGAAACGTTCCCGGAACGTTCCCTGTAGGTTATTTTTAGTTGTCATAACCATGTAAACTAATTAAAACTTTGCAGATGTTTCTGATTATTCTAATGATGAAATGTGTATTTTTAATCATAAACAAACCATTTTTGCAGAATTTCATGTCTGAAATAAGCTTTTAATAAAGTGTAGACATCAAAGTAGTCAATTATAATGCATTATAATGATAATATAATTCCAACTTTATAGCTGAAATTAAGCCAAGGTTAAGCGTAGTCTGAAAAGCATATCATAAACACTGGGTTCCCTCTCATAGGCTCACTTTGATGCTGCGATGACGTCATCGCTTTGGGAACACCTTTGGTGTGACGAATGTCTGAAGCCCTTATACATCACACTAGGGCTGCACGATTAATCGCAAGCGAACACCAATTTATTGGCCAAATAGCGCTTAGCACCGCCCTCAATGCGCACGTGCTATTTCCATCAGATTTAATTTCCTTCAGGAAGCTAATCATCTGTCGCCCGTAAGAAAGTGTTATTTTATCATGTTCTCAGCTAAATTCTTCTAAGAGCAGTTTACTCCTCTTCAGAGGACACGATGAGCTACAGGAGATGGATCGAGCCGTGTTGACAGGTCCATCGCAGGAGGAGACACTCATGACAGGTGCGTGCAATGTTTGGGCGTTTCTGTGGTTGCCAAGGCACCGCACGAGACGGTCGCTTGGGGTGACGCAAGTTCTCTCCTTTTCTCTCGCTCTCTCCAGGCCATGTCCAAGCACCATGTGCAACCGCACAAGCGTAAGAGCGCTACAGGGACCCCGTGGTCTTCTTCAATGATAATTTGCGGCCTACCCTGGAAGCTTGCGATGCGATGTCTTTCGGTTGTATGGCGTATGACGAAGACGTGCTGTCCACAGCGGCCTCCGATTCGGAGGATTTATTGGGTGAAGTGTGCAGTTCTCTCCCTCCGAGTGGACAGGAGAAACGCACCTCCCCGTCTTACAGCAAACTATTAGACGTTGTAACACGCGCTGTGAATAAGCTGGGGTTAGAGTGGGATAGCGAGCCGGCGCAAAATCAGACCCAGTCGAAACTGGACGATCGATTTTTGTCCAGCCGCACTCCGTCTCAGCCCCGTAGGCCTCTCCCCTTCTTCCAAGATCTCCACCATGAGGTTTCGAGACCTTGGAAACAACCTTTTTTCAGTGCACATCACTAATCCCGCGGCCGCTGATTTCGCCACGGTTTCTAAAATGGCGGATCATGGCTATGCGGCGATGCCGGCCGTAGAAGAGACTCTTGCGGCACATCTCGCTCCAAATTCTGCGCCGTCTTGGAAGTCACGCCCTCTGCTGCCGTCCAAGCCGTGTAGGGTTACTTCCGCTTTGATCAGAAAATCTTACATGGCCGCTGGGCAGGCCGCGGCTACACTACATTCTATGGGTGTACTCCAGGCTTATCAGGCAGTTTTGCTCAAGGAGCTGGACGAGGGGGAAGGCCTGACCCCAGAGGCCGTTAAAGAGCTCAGACGAGCTACTGACTTGGCGCTAAGGGCTACCAAGCACACGGCTCGAGCAGTGGGCAGGTCCATGGCAGGCTTAGTGTCAGCTGAGCACCATCTTTGGCTTACTCTCACTTACATTAAGGAGAAGGACAGGACCTTTCTTTTGGACGCCCCCATTTCGAGTGACGGTCTGTTCGGAGATTCGGTCACTATGGTCGTGGAAAAGTTTCAAGAAGCGAAACAGCAGTCCGCCGCGTTTCGTCAGCTCATCCCACGCAGGGCTAGGGAAGTAGAGCGTCAGCCACCTGCGGCTCGTTCACGCTCGTCCTCCTTACAGCGTCATGAGCCATCACCTAAGTTACCCCCTCGTAAGGACTGGGGTCCTAGGTCTCGAACCGCACAAGCGTATTCGCCTCTCTCGCTGTGGCCTCCTGACTCCGATCTTGACGGTCCTGCCGCATATTGCGCCTCGGGCAGTTTTAGGTCGAGTCCTTACGACGAGCACCCTCTCGGATACTCTGTGCGTTCCAGCCTTCAGCGTTCGAAAGAAAGCCCAAGGGTCATGCGAGTATGGCCTGTTTATGACGGCCTTCAAAGTTCCCACCTTTGGGGTGGGGGGCAGGCCCGACAGGACAATCGGACATCATCCCGTTATAGCTTCTTCCGCCACTCAGGTGCTCCGGGATCCTATACGGGAGAATCAGGCGTACGTTCCAACAGAAACAGAAAGCCCAAGACCCCTGGCAGACTATTGGGCCAAATAATATTGGATCTGACCAGTTGTTTGTGTGTTTTGGTGGTAGGAGCAGAGGTTCTGCTGTCACTAAACAGCGAATTTTAGCTGTCATGAATTTTAGGAGGCTATCTCTGGCCTATGAGGCGCGTGGCTTGACTTCGCCTCTAGGTGTGCATGCTCATTCTACGAGAGCAGTGGCCTCTTCTCAGGCCTTTTTCAAGGGGTCCTCGATGGAAGATGTTTGTGCTGCGGCAGGATGGACCTCTCGTAGCACCTTCATTAAGTTTTACAGTCTGGATGTGAGGATGGCTCCTGGCTCCCGGGTCTTATCCGCTTGAGCAGACGCTTTCCTCGGTCTTCCAGCTATCCAAGGTACGTCAGGCGTTATGGTATAGCGTTCCCAAAGCGATGACGTCATCGCAGCATCAAAGTGAGCCTATGAGAGGGAACATCTCGGTTACGTATGTAACCTTGGTTCCCTGAATAGGGGAACGAGATGCTGCGATGCTCGGCCGTTCCGTACCTTGATAGCGCTTCTTCGAAAATCAGTGAAATCTGAAGGAAATAGCGCGCAGCATGCTATATAGCTCACTTACGTGCGCATTGAGGGCGGTGCTAAGTGCTATTTGGCCAATAAATTGGCCTGATGGTATAAGGGCTTCAGACATTCCTCACACGAAGGTGTTCCCAAAGCGATGACGTCATCGCAGCATCTCATTCCCCTATTCAGGGAACCAAGGAGATGTTTTTTTTGTATCTTTCTTTACTGCGCGCCTCTGATCTGCACGCGCTTTTCTCCTGTCTTCCACATTAAGCCGCGCACGCGCATAATTTAAAAATGAACGGTCATTTCGTTTTACTGACTAGCATTCGTTTATTGACATCTTTATTGTAGAAATACTTATAATTAATAAATGTGAGAGTAAATATTGTGATTTCAGAGAGATTTGACACGTCTAATTGAAGAGAACATGTTAAACGAGAGTTGTTGTTTTTTTTACTGACCAAAAGAGAGAAGCACATCATCGTTAATTCAGTGGTAAGAAATGAATTAAATGTTCTCCTACTTAAAGTCAAATGTTACTCATTTTTAATGTTTGGAAAAATAAAATTCATTTTTAAACCCCAATATTTTGTTGAAGTCATTATTTGGTGCTTAAGAAGCGTAAAATCAGGGTTATTATATGGTACATGGTAGTTAAACGGATAATGAACGGATAATTCAATCTCATTTAATGCTCCTTATGATGGTTAAATGTGCTCTGATTATCTAAACAAGAGTTTAGTACTGATTATTGAGGTAACGTTACATATCCGTCCGTCTTCCATGGCGCTTAGAACAAGTGTCTTATCATTTATTATACTACATAGCATTATATAGGGTGCGAACTACGGGGGAGCTAGGGGGAGCTCGGCT
>NW_015505504.1:676088-681480 GCF_001515645.1 Sinocyclocheilus grahami
GCCAGAACGCCCACCACACACCAGCTTATTGATGGAGAGGAGACAGAGTGATGAAGCCAATTAGCAGATATGGGGATTGTTGGGAGGCCATGATGATCAGAGGTCAATGGGCAAATTTGGCCAGGATGCCGAGGTCACACCTCTACTCTTTTTCGAAGGACATCCTGGGATTTTTTTAATGACCACAGAGAGTCAGGACCTTGGTTTAACTTCTCATCCGAAGGACGGTGTTTGTTGACAGTATAGTGTCCCCGTCACTACACTGGGGCATTAGGACCCACACAGACCACAGGGTGAGCACCCCCTGCTGGCCTCACTAACACCTCTTCTGGCAGCAAGCAATCTAGTTTTCTCAGGAGGTCTTCCATCCAGGTACTGACCAGGCTCAGCCCTGCTTAGCTTCAGTGGGCAACCAGTCTTGGGCTGCAGGGTGATATGGCAAATCAAGTGACCTGCTACCTAATAAAATTGTTGCAAGTGTTTTCACATTGAGTTGAGAATGTGATGGTCTTATGATTGACATGCACCATTTTGTAGAGTTTATTTATTTATATTATTTTTTCATTCTTGTCCCTAATTACATCAGGTCATTTAGTTGGTGTGTGGTATTGGTAGTATGGGGGGTCTAATCTTGGCATGAGGGGCTGGAGAGCGTGGATCAGATGTCAGAACCCTGACTGTAATAGCAGTCGCGCCTGGAGATTCCCATAGACTCCGTGAGAAGCATTCTTACAACTTAATAACACAGCCACACTGACAGACGAGACCGAGACAGCAGAAAATAGGGTGTGAGAGGGAGAGCTGCTGGCATTTCAAACTGGATGGGAGAGGGATTGAGCATGATCTGGGATCTGTGTGTTTTTGACACACTCATATAGGAACATGGCCATGGGCAGGATTGGGATACAGCTGCAGTTTCTGCTGTACTCGGTGTCAGCCTACCTTTCACCGTACAATCTGGAAAATATCCTCCAGATTCCTTCAGGATTGAGAGCGCGAATGCGTGTGCGCGCTCGTGAGGGTTTATCAGTATGTGATGAGAGTGTGTGGCTTGTGTAATGTTTGCGTACATATGCATCTTTTCATACAAATTTATCTAATACAGTTTGTTTTGATAGATAGATAGATATAAATATGTATTGCATATATTTCAAAAACATATAAAACATGTAATCGTTACTTATTGCATTATATGTTACATGCAGAATAGGGTCCAAATGTTTTAATGTTTTTAATGATTTTTTTAATTAATAATTTTCAGTTGGAAATGATATTATCAGCATAACAATTTGAATGGAAACTTGAACTAAAACATTTACATGAATTCCTTAAGATGTGTTATTTGCCCTTTTTGCATGTAAGCCTACTCCACAAGTGCAAAATCTGTACATTTATATGGAAATTCACTTGTTCAGTGTATCACATTGTTTTTTTTTATTAGTGACCTAGAAATAGTGCAATTAAATAATAAATATCTTTATTCATTAATCGTCATAATGTTTCTGACCCCACTGTTTATTTTGGAAATTTTTACATTTTATGCATATTGTATGCATGAATCTTTTATATTTTATATGTATGTTGTGTACATATATCTTTTATATGCAGGCGTGGATTTGGTTGCACATTGGGATTAAAATCACAATTTTGAACGCTTGGTATTCCTGTATTTGCATTGTCTATGCTGTCATGACCTTTATAAAATGTATGCTTATGGTAATTTATACAGTTAGTGTACATCAGCATGTGATTAATTCATGTTCTATATTTCATCTTAAAGGTTTTGCATGTTTTATCAGGCTTCATATTTCACAAGTGGAATTAAGTCTTGTTCAGGTCTCATGTTGAAATCTATCTGTTGTCATTCATTCATACGAATCCATTCTCTGTTAGGTGTTTATGTCTTTAGTCAGTGATAAAAGTGGTTGTGATTTTTTTATAGCGTTTTTTTAAAGCACTTCAGCTAAACTACAGTGCTATTTCTCCACAAGTATTTTTGCCAATAAGATTATTGATCATCATTAAGGTCTTTTTGTCTCATCTAGTTGGTTTTGTGGTTTATTCTTTAGACTGGGATCCAAATGATGTCTTCAAAAGATTTGACCCTTGTTGTCTGCTGACCCCGCCTCCCCCTCCTTTGTTCCCGCCTCCTCTTAATGTCTGGAATAGAGAGCCTGTGAGTTACACAATATTATTATACATAATTCTAGGAGCAGGAAATGACAGTATGTCTGTTAATCTACCATTTATCTGTTTTTCAAGACCTTGCCTAGTCGTGTGGAGGTGACGAGCGTAAGAGAGGAGGTTGTGAAGGTGAAGGAACTCTGTGTGGCAGGACCACCAGGACCTCCTGGACCCGTTGGACCACAGGTAAGGAACAGAAAAAGGTACCGAAGTCCCTCCCCGGACAACTAAGCAAGATGGAGAACAAAATACAACCCCTCATATATGAAAGGTTTTCATTTGTTTTAGGGTCGCAGTGGCATCCCAGGGATGGGGGGGCCCAAAGGAGATAAGGTGAGAAGGTTAAACATCTGGTTACGAGGAATAAGTTGTCTCTGGGTCTGTTAGTTGTGAAGTCTATCATGAAACTGAAGGAATTGTTCTTCTTTTCACTTAAGGGTGACATTGGACGACCAGGGTCCAAGGTCAGATTCTCATCTTTGATCTTCTAAAGTATTTATTAATTATTGTGTGCCAAATGCATGGATAACAGTAATGGTGGAAAGTCAGGGGCGGCTTTCATTCTTCATAGAGCACATGGAGCAGAAGTCTTGGTTCACACATCTTTTTCTATCATTTCTCTCATATAAAATGTATCCGTTTATGATGAGGCAGGTTGCATTTTGCAGTCCAATATGCTGTTTATGACATGCTCTCTTGGTGCATGTAATAGTTTTACAGGGTGTCAGGCCATGTGCTGTTTCATTGGCTGCAGTCCACTGCGGTTCTGCCCTGTAATATTACTTAGTGCTGAACTCATTAATCTCAGTCCTGCACTGCTGCTCTCAGTCAAAACACATACAGCTATTTAACTGCACTGAACTCTTAAGCGCCTCAAAAAAAAGAGAGGAGTTTGAAGAACATTTTATGGGAGACTGCAAAAATAATTTTCTTAATCAGTTTTTGTCTTGATTTCCAGTAAAATATATAAACATTTACCTGAGAACACCCTTTACCTGTGATAAAATGCACAGCCTCTCATGACTTATTACTTCATTATCTTACACAACTGTGCATCTCAAGTAATATAAATAATATATATACATATATATATATATATATATATATATATATATATAGTATGTTGTGTACATATATCTTTTATATGCAGGCGTGGATTTGGTTGCACATTGGGATTAAAATCACAATTTTGAACGCTTGGTATTCCTGTATTTGCATTGTCTATGCTGTCATGACCTTTATAAAATGTATGCTTATGGTAATTTATACAGTTAGTGTACATCAGCATGTGATTAATTCATGTTCTATATTTCATCTTAAAGGTTTTGCATGTTTTATCAGGCTTCATATTTCACAAGTGGAATTAAGTCTTGTTCAGGTCTCATGTTGAAATCTATCTGTTGTCATTCATTCATACGAATCCATTCTCTGTTAGGTGTTTATGTCTTTAGTCAGTGATAAAAGTGGTTGTGATTTTTCATAGTGTTTTTTTAAAGCACTTCAGCTAAACTACAGTGCTATTTCTCCACAAGTATTTTTGCCAATAAGATTATTGATCATCATTAAGGTCTTTTTGTCTCATCTAGTTGGTTTTGTGGTTTATTCTTTAGACTGGGATCCAAATGATGTCTTCAAAAGATTTGACCCTTGTTGTCTGCTGACCCCGCCTCCCCCTCCTTTGTTCCCGCCTCCTCTTAATGTCTGGAATAGAGAGCCTGTGAGTTACACAATATTATTATACATAATTCTAGGAGCAGGAAATGACAGTATGTCTGTTAATCTACCATTTATCTGTTTTTCAAGACCTTGCCTAGTCGTGTGGAGGTGACGAGCGTAAGAGAGGAGGTTGTGAAGGTGAAGGAACTCTGTGTGGCAGGACCACCAGGACCTCCTGGACCCGTTGAACCACAGGTAAGGAACAGAAAAAGGTACCGAAGTCCCTCCCCGGACAACTAAGCAAGATGGAGAACAAAATACAACCCCTCATATATGAAAGGTTTTGAAGGAGTTTGAAGAACATTTTATGGGAGACTGCAAAAATAATTTTCTTAATCAGTTTTTGTCTTGATTTCCAGTAAAATATATAAACATTTACCTGAGAACACCCTTTACCTGTGATAAAATGCACAGCCTCTCATGACTTATTACTTCATTATCTTACACAACTGTGCATCTCAAGTAATATAAATAATATATATACATATATATATATATATATATATATATATATAGGAATGAGAGGATCACCTGGACCTAAAGTGAGTCACATTTCCCAGGTGTAACTGGTGTACAATTGAAGTAAGGGAGTCTAAGTAATGTTGTGCTTGGATTTTTATTTCATATATAACATTTTATCTCACCTCTTAATGAGAAAAGGTAAGTAATAATTGTCTTCTCTGTCCAATTAGGGCTTGCCAGGCTATAAGGGTGAGAAGGTACAGTATGTCTGTTAAACTTAACCTAAATGTTTAATTCCCTTTGTAAGTTATGGGACTGAACTTTAAATGACCTAAATCTCTGTACCTATTGTTATGGTTACAGGGAGCACGGGGGATTCCGGACCCACAGGTCCAAAAGGAGACAAGGTTAGAGATGAAAGATGCAATCAAATCAGTTTCTACACCTTAGTGTTTTTTATTAATAGTGTTTCCCCTAGCAACAAAAAGCAACATGCTAAAATTCTTGGAACCCAAGAACAACCATTTAGCAACCACCCAGAACACCCTCAATTGCAACATGCTGAAATATTTGGAACACGCATAACATTAGCAACTATCTAACACACCCTAGAAACCAAATAGCAACATGCTAAAACGCTTATCAACCGCTTATCATGTTTATCAACCTTTTTCACCCCATCAACCGCTTACATGTTAGCAGCCACCCTAAAATAGAATACCCTAAAATCAAAACACCAAGAGATTCTGTGTACTGTTTTTGGGTCCAATAAGTAATATCTCTGTCTCATCTGAATTTAATAGGAGAAAATTATTGGTTATCCAATCTTTTACATTTTTAACACTCTGTTAGCTTGGATAATTTAGAAGTTTCATCTGGTCTTGTTGAAATGTATAGTTGAGTATCATCAGCATAACAGTGGAAACTAATCCCGTATTTTCTAATCATATTACCAAGGGGTAACATGTATATTGAAAATAGCAGAGGGCCTAAGACAGATCCTTGTGGCACTCCATACTTTACTGGTGTT
>NW_015505504.1:682864-759713 GCF_001515645.1 Sinocyclocheilus grahami
AAAGTGCGCTCGTGCGTATATGAGTATTGAGTTTGCTACCAAATAAGCTCAGCAGAACCCTGCACGGGCCTCAAACATATGCCCTAGTCCGGCTCTTATCCGACAGATTATCAGAATTACTGGCCGAGTCCGACTGGAGCCCGTGTCTTTTTTCTCTTTCTCTCTTCCCCAATTACACAGCTGCTGTTGAAGCCATTAAAATAGTTCAGTTTAGTTTTTAATGGCAAAAGTGGTTATACAGTGGGTACGGAAAGTATTCAGACCCCCTTACCTTTTTCACTCTTTGTTATATTGCAGCCATTTGCTAAAATCATTTAAGTTAATTTTTTTCCTCATTAATGTACACACAGCACCCCATATTGACAGAAAAACACAGAATTGTTGACATTTTTGCAGATTTATTAAAAAAGAAAAACTGAAATATCACATGGTCCTAAGTATTCAGACCCTGAAGGAATGAGAGGATCACCTGGACCTAAAGTGAGTCACATTTCCCAGGTGTAACTGGTGTACAATTGAAGTAAGGGAGTCTAAGTAATGTTGTGCTTGGATTTTTATTTCATATATAACATTTTATCTCACCTCTTAATGAGAAAAGGTAAGTAATAATTGTCTTCTCTGTCCAATTAGGGCTTGCCAGGCTATAAGGGTGAGAAGGTACAGTATGTCTGTTAAACTTAACCTAAATGTTTAATTCCCTTTGTAAGTTATGGGACTGAACTTTAAATGACCTAAATCTCTGTACCTATTGTTATGGTTACAGGGAGCACGGGGGATTCCGGACCCACAGGTCCAAAAGGAGACAAGGTTAGAGATGAAAGATGCAATCAAATCAGTTTCTACACCTTAGTGTTTTTTATTAATAGTGTTTCCCCTAGCAACAAAAAGCAACATGCTAAAATTCTTGGAACCCAAGAACAACCATTTAGCAACCACCCAGAACACCCTCAATTGCAACATGCTGAAATATTTGGAACACGCATAACATTAGCAACTATCTAACACACCCTAGAAACCAAATAGCAACATGCTAAAACGCTTATCAACCGCTTATCATGTTTATCAACCTTTTTCACCCCATCAACCGCTTACATGTTAGCAGCCACCCTAAAATAGAATACCCTAAAATCAAAACACCAAGAGATTCTGTGTACTGTTTTTGGGTCCAATAAGTAATATCTCTGTCTCATCTGAATTTAATAGGAGAAAATTATTGGTTATCCAATCTTTTACATTTTTAACACTCTGTTAGCTTGGATAATTTAGAAGTTTCATCTGGTCTTGTTGAAATGTATAGTTGAGTATCATCAGCATAACAGTGGAAACTAATCCCGTATTTTCTAATCATATTACCAAGGGGTAACATGTATATTGAAAATAGCAGAGGGCCTAAGACAGATCCTTGTGGCACTCCATACTTTACTGGTGTTAATTTAAATGATTCCCCATTTAAATAAACAAAGTGGTAACCGTCGGACAGGTAGGATCTAAACTGATGTATTTCTGATGCTATCTATTTTATCTGTGAAGAAATTCATAAAGATTACTACTAAACTGTGAGGGAATGTTTAGTTCGGGTGACGTCTGATTATTTGTTAATCAAGCCACTGTGCTAAATAAAACCCTTGGATTGTTTTGGTTGTTTTCTATGAGTTTGCAAATATGCAAGTTCTAATGTAGCATTTGTATTATCAACGTGAATGTTAAAGTCTCTGAAAATTTGTGCTTTATCAACATTAACCAATAGGTCTGAGAGGAAATCTGCAAATTCTTTGAGGAGATCTGCATATGGCCCTGGTGGTCTATACACGGTAGCCAGAACAAAAGATATTGTTATTTTGCACATTCACAGAAAACGGCTTACTTCTGCATTGAAAAATAAGGTGGATAGGAACACACTAAAGCACTTAGAATACACTAGCAACCATCTAGAACGCCCTAGCAACCAGTAGCTTCTTGATCATGTTGAGAATGTGTAGAATTTAAATATAAGCACTCACTCATATTCACTTGTGCATCATCTGCTCTCTTTAGGGAGCAAATGGGCTGCCTGGGATGCTGGGACAGAAGGTATGATGTGACATTTTAACCATTAAAATCTCATGTATGTAACGCTAATATGTTTTAGATGTCACTGATCTTATTCGTTCCTTCTCTCTGAACCACCCCCTCCTCATCACTCCCCCAGGGTGAAATGGGACCCAAGGGTGAGCCTGTTGTCCCAGGGAAATGTGGCCCTACAGGACGACCAGGCAAGAGAGGCAAACAGGTGAGAACATGCAGCATTCTACTCTTCATCAGAGCTCCAGTCTGTTTTGATATTGAGACCTTGAGTCTTTGAGTGATGATAAGGGAGTGGATTATTGGCAGAATAAGCTTTGGCCATATTTAAAATCCACATCCTCACACTATAAACCTGTTCCGCCCAGTCAGGGGGTCAGTCTGTGGCTGTGTGAGTCATTTCGTAAGTAACCTGAGGAGCTGAAAATCTCACCGTGCTGGTAGCTGGATTCGGACCAGCAGGGCCTCTGATGTTGGGTCCAGCCCTGCCGCTCATGTTTCCATGCTCTTGTATTATACTGCGGATAGGCACTTCCTGGGAATGTCTTAACTAACTGCTGGGAAACACCAGGACTGTTACTGTAGGCTGTACCCTGCTTAGATTCCTACTATAAATCAGTTCAGTGCTGTGACATACACATTTAATGTTCCTTAGATCACTGCACAGGCCACTGCATATATATACACTGCATATATATATATATATACACTACCGTTTAACAGTTTGGGTCAGTACGATTATTTTTAATACTTTCATTCAGCAAGGTTGCCTTAAATTGACAAAGACATTTACATTGTCACAAAAGATTTCTGTTTAAAATAACTGCTGTTCATTTAAACTGAATAAATAAAATAAATAAATTATTTTCAACATTTACAAAATGTTTTGAGCACTAAATCAGCATACCCAAACGATTCCTGAAGGATCACGTGACACTGAAGACTGGAGTAATAGCTGCTGAAAATTCAGTTTTGCCATCACAGGAAAAAAAATTTTTTTTTTTAAATAGACAACAGTTATAATAATATTTCAAAATATTAATGTTTTACTATATTTTTGATCGAATAAATGCAGCCTTGGTGAGCATAAATGTCAAAAACCAAAAAAATATTATCAACTCCAAACTTTTAAACAGTATACACACATAAACTCTATATATGTAAATATTTGGGAGGTTTTAGTGGTTTTGTTGGTGTAGATGAATCAATAAGTTTTGCTAAATTATTTATGCATTCTGACGTAGGGGCCTGATGGAGAGAGAGGTTTTCCAGGGCCAGTGGGTCCCATTGGTCCACCTGGACCCAGGGGCCACCCGGGACCTCCTGGGGTACCTGCATCAGGTGAGATAACATATGCACACAATTTATTTCTGAATCACCTTTGAGGACATCTGCAGATGCTAAGTAAGGTTTTGTGACATTTAGCTAACTTTTGGGGGATGGTTTTTGAACATCCTGGTCTTTTCACCAGAGATTTTGATAAGTAAATCAGTGTATTTCTGTTGTAGCTTAATAGTGATGTCTGATGAAATCTAATTGCTTTTGAACAAATATGACAAAGTTCCAGCGGTAAGCCACACAGACTCTCAAATGTTTTTTTTATGCTGAGGCCTTCCCATTTACTTCTATTGTTTATATATTATAATGTGAGTGTTCTGTAATGTGAGGTGAAAGATATTCAGTAAGAAACTTGATTTTATCCATTTGGAGGTGGGCACTAAAGGATAAATAGTAAATGTAAAATAATAAAGAGTACAATCATAAAGAGTAAATGGGTTCGATTAATTTTTAGGTAAATTATTTTCACTAAGCCTAAACCACACAGATTGTTTTTCCATTCCACTGCCAGCTAAGACATTATTTAGTCCCTTATTTGAGCTGTTTTCATTGTGAGGAATTCTAGGTGATTTTGGGTTTTAGTATCATTCTGGGTAACCTGATGTACACATTGTTCCCATTCAACAAGCCAAATTTGACATAAGATCCAACTTAATTAGCCAGTTTATAATGGAATCATTAAGCCTGTTTGTTCAGTCTTTATATCTGCTTCTTGATCAGTTTATGTTTCCTGGTCAGATAATTGTTGTGAGCAGTGAGGAAGAGCTAAAAGGTCTCTATGAAGATAACGCACTCGCCTTCAGGAAGGATCAGAGGTCTCTTTACTTCAGAGATGAAAATGGATGGGAGCTCATGGTACAGCTCATGGTACAGGATCATTTTGAATGCACTGTTATGAAACATGCTGCCATACTGGTATTTTGGGATCAGGAGCATGTTGTTTGTATTTTAGCTGATGCCACTCCAGGCGACCGAGAGGATGAGGAATGGGAATGTAGTCTGCGGTGATGGAAAGTTGCAGGAACTCAATGGGGAAGAATGCGACGACGGAAACAAGGTTGTTACGGATGACTGCGTAGGTGAGTCACATGATCCCAGAAATGATCACATGTAGCCAAAATAAACATATGCAAATGCTTAAAGGGGTCATATGATGTTGCTAAATATAACATTATTTTGTGTATTTGGTGTAATGAAATGTGTTTATGCGGTTTAAGGTTAAAAAAAAACATTATTTTCCACATACTGTACATTATTGTTTCTCTATGCCCCGCCTTTCTGAAACGCGTCGATTTTTACAAAGCTCATCGGTCTGAAAAGCAAGGTGTGCTGTGATTGGCCAGCTATCCAGTGTGTTATGATTGGCCAAGTGGGAAAGACTTCGGCTACCAGACCTGCAAATCATATCTGCCAGGGTATGCACACCACACACACACACACACAGAAACACATTAACCTGCATATGTAAAATTATTGGATTTTGGTAGATGTTTTTGTAATCAACAGAGATTTTAAGCTGAACTGTCTTTTATTAATTAATTAATTATTTAAAGCTGCATTACGTAATTTATTTTTTTTGGTTAAAAATGATCAATTACCGAGCAAGTACATAACAAATCAGGTTCGAGTCGTTCGCTTTGTGTCATTGCGTCACGTCTGTATACATAAAGAAGAAGTCCCGGCTAGTATGCTACAGGCGAATTCCAAACGGAAGGCATTCAGTTGTTCACTTTGGTTTGGAATGTCCCTACAAAACGGGAACGTCCCGAAGTACAGTGAATATCCACACTGGTGCGTTGACTGACAGCCAACACATATACCTCAAAACATCAGATTCATCCGAGCTGAGGAGCCGTGATGGTTCACTACCCACGTAAAGAAAATAATTCCGCAAATAACTGCAATTGCACGTTTCAAACAGAGATGGCGACAAAGAGGCAAAACTTACGCACTGCAGCTTTAATTGTCATTTTAATTATTTTTCATTTGAATGTTTATTTCATTTTATTTATTTTAATTATTTTTTAAATTTATTATACAATTTTTTTAAATAACATTCAATCATCTTCACTAATTTAATCGTCTTCACTAATTTATTTTAAATGGTCCAGGGTGTGACCATACATTTTTTTACAAATATTTCTCAGTTAATATGAGGTAATAACAGTAGTATGCATATTAATTATAAAAAAGCAAAATCCTTTTAAAATAGTTTTAGATGGAGTAGATCATGTCACGCCGCAGGACCTGTCGGCCTCTAAAAAGTACTAAATGTCAACAGCCATTATGATGAATGTTTAAGGGCTCTCTTATCTTTTTGTACAAATAGCTCCTTTGGGTAGCTCAGGTGCACCGACTCCAGTTTCATCGACTCAACTAGCTGTAAATACAGGACCTGAGGCTTACAAAGGTTACACATTCACACGGACACACACACACAGATATGAGGGCCTGCTGAGATCAAAAGTATTTAGGAGATGATCTGAGATTTGGCTGTGTCTGTCTCCATTGCCTCCCTCACACTCATCTAGACACACAATATAAGGTTCAACTCAGCGGGTACGGCACTATTTGCAGTACTGCTCATTGATGCTAGTATGTTTTTAATGGCAGCTGAGCTAGTGGATGAATGTTTTAGGAAAGGAATGAAAAGACATTATGATTTAAATGAATGTATAATATGTTTATGTGAAACTTATTTATTTGTTTGGTATTGCAAATGCATGATTAGGACTGTGCATGTTCCTGCATGTATATCAAGTTCTTGTTCCCAAGAGACTAAGCACTATTTTGCTGGTACGTGCCTTGTAAAGCATGTATTGCAAATGCAGGTATTTATTTTATATTTTTTTATTTATTGAACCAAATGTTTATGAAAAGATACCTAATAATTCTCTGCTTGATCATTTTTCACAGAAACAAGTATGTCTTGTAATGTTTATTTGGGTTAAATAATCATTTATTCAGTCAGAGCAATAAATTGCAAGCATGTCCAGTGGGTGGCAATGTTTCCCAGTGTCTCACATGTGTCCTTGATTCAGAGCTTTAATACAGCATTTCATACTGGCACAGATTTCAAATACAGATAGTTGTAAAAATTAAACATAGACTGAGGGAAAACAAAAGAGTATTTTTTCTTTGGTGTATTAGAAAGTCTTTATTTGATAAGTTAGATGTAGAGTTAGTAACAAAGGGCTCCAGCAGCCACTAGAAGCATAAACAAGACATTGTCTAATAAACTTGTGTTAGTTTTAGAAATGTAATTGAATACAATTTTTCTATAGAATGTATAATATGTTTATGTGAAACTTATTTATTTGTTTGGTATTGCAAATGCATGATTAGGACTGTGCATGTTCCTGCATGTATATCAAGTTCTTGTTCCCAAGAGACTAAGCACTATTTTGCTGGTACGTGCCTTGTAAAGCATGTATTGCAAATGCAGGTATTTATTGTATATATTTTTATTTATTGAACCAAATGTTTATGAAAAGATACCTAATAATTCTCTGCTTGATCATTTTTCACAGAAACAAGTATGTCTTGTAATGTTTATTTGGGTTAAATAATCATTTATTCAGTCAGAGCAATAAATTGCAAGCATGTCCAGTGGGTGGCAATGTTTCCCAGTGTCTCACATGTGTCCTTGATTCAGAGCTTTAATACAGCATTTCATACTGGCACAGATTTCAAATACAGATAGTTGTAAAAATTAAACATAGACTGAGGGAAAACAAAAGAGTATTTTTTCTTTGGTGTATTAGAAAGTCTTTATTTGATAAGTTAGATGTAGAGTTAGTAACAAAGGGCTCCAGCAGCCACTAGAAGCATAAACAAGACATTGTCTAATAAACTTGTGTTAGTTTTAGAAATGTAATTGAATACAATTTTTCTATATATAGTTTCATCCATTTCAACCATTTATTCTGTTCACCTTAGGCCTAAAACACGGTTTCACTCATAGTGGTTAACTTCCTTCCCTTTTACAAAAACGGATGCCCTTTATTTGAAACCGTAACATTAGCAAGACTTCTCTGATCTGTATGCGCAGATTTAACACTCTTTCCTTTTGCCTTATTTTGTATGTCCAGTGGGTGGCAATGTTTCCCAGTGTCTCACATGTGTCCTTGATTCAGAGCTTTAATACAGCATTTCATACTGGCACAGATTTCAAATACAGATATTTGTAAAAATTAAACATAGACTGAGGGAAAACAAAAGAGTATTTTTTTCTTTGGTGTATTAGAAAGTCTTTATTTGATGAGTTAGATGTAGAGTTAGTAACAAAGGGCTCCAGCAGCCACTAGAAGCATAAACAAGACATTGTCTAATAAACTTGTGTTAGTTTTAGAAATGTAATTGAATACAATTTTTCTATATATAGTTTCATCCATTTCAACCATTTATTCTGTTCACCTTAGGCCTAAAACACGGTTTCACTCATAGTGGTTAACTTCCTTCCCTTTTACAAAAACGGATGCCCTTTATTTGAAACCGTAACATTAGCAAGACTTCTCTGATCTGTATGCACAGATTTAACACTCTTTCCTTTTGCCTTATTTTGTAAAGCCATGTTTTAATCTTTTTTTTCTCATTTTTATTCTGTTAGTAGTTTAATCATTTGCCCTTTCAGTCCATTCAGGGTAAGTTGACAGCTGATAGGATAATTAATAAAAGCCTTTTCAGGTATGATAAGCAGAATTATTAGGCATAATATTTTTGTTCCCGAAACATATTAAATGTTAAAACACTTATTATTGACTGAAGAAAATTAATTAGACAGGTAAACACTTTTTGTGTGTGTTAAGAATCAGGGGTTTTAACATGGCTGCAGCTGTAATGAGGAAACTTGTTCTTGAAATGTGGATGGCAAAAAAAAAACATTTAGTTTTACATCCAACTAGAATGTTTTCACAGATAATGCAGCTGAGATTGATAAAGTGGTGCTCGAGTGAGTTGATTTGACCTACAGATTTGGCTGCTGTTCTTCACTGATGATGAGGACGAGGCTTAAAATATGTCCTGCAAAAGGTTAGCACCGAACTTCATATTGTCCTATTTCATCTTAACTGAGTCCTCATGGCAGGAGGTTGTGGGTTGACTGTGAAAACAAAACGGGAAGAGTTCATTTTCAATAAGAATCTGGTCATTCCAGATTTAGTTTCAGTGTTTGCTTGTTTATAAATTATACCAATCAACTGAGGAACTGATCAAACTATTTATTTTCAGTTTTGGACAATTGCTTCATTTTGGATCTGATAATAAATGGATCTTGAAACAAACTGTTTACATTGAAACAGAGACTTGTATACAGTATACACTACTATTCAAAAGTTTGCGTTTGGTAAGATGTTTTTGGAAGAAGTCTCTAATTGTTACCAATGCTGCATTTATTTGATCAAAAATACAGTAAAAACAGAAATAATAATACAATTAAAATGTTTGTCTTTGCCTGAATCACTACGGTACACCTATAATAAGTGTTTATATTCAGACTATTTTAGACCAGTATGGATGACAACCGTTGTGGAATAGCCCAGTACCTGCGTGACACATCATATCCAGTTACATAGTGTACCTTTAAAATAACTATTTTCTATTTTAATATATTTTCAAATTAAATGTTTGCTGCTCAATAAACATTTTTTATTATTATAATTGCTGAAAACACTTGTGTTGCTTAATATTTTTGTGGAACCCATGATTTTAATTGACTCCAAGTGCATCACAGTGTGAGCATCATAATGCTATATTTGGATTTAAAGAGGTGTTAATAATGCAGATTTTTTTGCTGTCAAATTCAAGCACATCGATACTAAATATATTCTGGAATTTGTTATGAAAACTTCTCCCATCCTATTATCACCTTCTTTTTTGCCACTAATTTTAGGCTACATTATACATGTAGTTGTGTATAAAGCAAACGCAGTATTACAATTGTACAAATAATTAAAAGAAAAAAGGATCATCTGTCTCAAGCCTGTCTAAATGAACAGAGGCAACATTATGAGCAGTGTAATTGAACAGAAACTTCACCTTTGCTCACATACACTCTCACACACAAAGAGGTTGTTGTACCTCTGTTCTCTTTGCTGGGGTAGGTACGTGGGAAGTGCCTGAACTCTTCGGGAGGGGGGAAGTCCTCAATCGGATGGAAGTGAAACTTCGATTCAAAGTCATCTGAAAAGCAGAAAAAGAAAAGAAAAAACAGAAATGCTATGCTAAATTAATGTGCTTTGCATATGCACAAACACAAACATGCAAATACACTATTAGTAAATCATAATTTCACTGTATTTCATTACTAGTGTAACTGCTTGTTGCTGTTCATCAGATGGTAATAATAGCCCATTTAGACGTTTAGCTTCATCATTAATGACAACCCGCAGTCTCACCTAAGCTGTGCAGGTGTCCGTTGCGTACTGAGCTGGGCGGAGCTGACAGTGGGAGAGGAGGAGGGGGTGGGATCCTACTGGAGAGTTCAGTGTTAGGAGATCGAGCAGGGGGAGCAGGGGGTGGAGCCATCCGTGGAGCACCTGTCAATCCAAAAGTCTTAATATATGACTGACTATAATTTATCTCAGTTCCGTTTTCATTTTAGTTTTTGTTCTAATATATATACATTATATTTCCAAACACAGTACCATTAAAACGTTTTTTATAACACTTATAAAGTCCAATTAGTTAATGATAACTAAGATTAATGCTTCTGAAGTATTTTTCAATGTTAGTTCATTTTAACTGACGTAGTTATCTTAAAGTTAACAAATGGAATGTTGTATTATTGTACAGTAATAGTACTTTTTAAAATATTTTTTTATTCAGCAAGGATGCATTAAATTGATCAGAAGTGACAGTAAAGACATTTATAATGTTACAAAAATAATCTAAATAGATGCTGTTCTTTTAAACTCTCTATTCATCAAAGAATCCTGAACAAAATATCACAATTCCACAGATATATTAAGCAGCACAACTGTCTTCAATAATATGAATTATTTCTTGCAGCAGCAAATCAGCACAGTAGAATCATTTCTGAAGGATCATGTGACACTGAAGACTGGAGTAATGGCTGCTGAAAAATCAGCTTTGTCATCACAGGAATGAATTACATTTTAAAATATATTAAAATTTGTATATAATATACATAACAAAGGTAATTCGTCATCTACCTGCAAAACGTGGCACTGCAGGGGGCCGTCTACTGGGGGCGTTACAGGGGTAAGATGGTGGCAAAGGTGGTACGCTGGGCCTGTATGTAGGTGAAGGCACGGGAGGTGCTTTCTGAGGTAGCGGAGGAGGTGCTGAGGAGGGGTGACTGCATGCAAATGGAGCAGGAAGAGGAGGAGGTGGGGGAGGAGGCCCTAAAGGACTGTCCTTCATTTCTAACGGGCCTGGAGAAGGGGGCGGAGGGAAGAAGACTCCAGATGACCTGTTAGGGAGCGAGGATGGAGGGACTGATGGAGGTGGTGGAGGGTAGATGACCCCAGATGACCTGTCAGGGAGCGAGGATGGAAGGACTGATGGAGGCGGTGGAGGGTAGAAGACCCCAGATGATCTGTCAGGAAGTGAGGACGGAGGAACCGATGGAGGCAGTGGAGGAGGCGGAGTCGTAGGCATGGGAATGGAGTGTGATTGGACAAGTAACCAAGTGGGTTTTGCCATTTGAGGAGGAGGGGGTGGGGGAAGGCAGGTGGGGAGAGGAGGTGGTCTATTACTGGGCCGCTCCTGAGGAGGAGGTGGAGGGGCAGAAGAAGGAGGAGTAGAAGACAGTTTGAAAGAAGGATGTGTAGTTTGGCTTGGGGAGGGAGGGGCTGTGTATGAGGAAATAGGCCGAGTTTTAGACAGTGTGGAGGCTCTTTCCAAAGGTTTGTGGGAGGGGGAAAGATCAGGGGCGCTTCCTCTGAACCCATCTCCCTGTGATGGAGGGTTCCAGAGAGGCTGTTTCAGGCTTGCGGTAGAGCCGGAACGAGACACTGAAACACAAAAAAGCCATATCAAAAAGTAATTCAAAAGTTGTCCAGTACTGAAAATATACAAAGCATGAAAATAAACAGATCTGACTTCAATACCCAGGTTGTGATGTGGCTGTTTGTCTCTTTGCCCGGATGGTTTGAGTACAGGAAATCCCCCGGCAAATATTCCACTCAGACTTGGACCCACTGCAGATGGAGCAGATCCTGCTGTGTTTGTAGAGTTTCCAGCAGCCACATTTCTTCCACTGTCATCCACACTATTCACTTTAGGTTCTGCAAAAATGCACACATCACCATTATGCTTACTGTGATTTCACCAAGTACAGCATGTTCCTGGATTACACTGCAATACACCATTCAGGGTTAGATTTAGTCTTAAGGCTGAGGTTTTTTAATAAATCTACAATTTTCATCTGATTTTATGGTTAGTGTTAGTGTAAAGGATATGAATAGGCTATATATATATATTTTTTTTTATTTTTTTTTTAAATATCAATTACAATTTTATAGCAGACTCTAATGTTTATAATTGAATATTAATATTAATAATGAATCATTAATCATTTAATATTAATAATTTAATATTTATGTGATGAGTGGGGCGGGGCTGAGAACCGTGGGAATGGAGCGAGGCCGGTGGAGTAAATCATAATGAGCCACACCTGCGCCACTCACCGGTCTCGAGTCCCACGGAGGAGCTCCGGAAGGATAAAAGGAGGAGTGACGACAGTGTTGGACGAGAGAGGACCAGGCCTGGACTGTTTATGTTGATGTTTTATTATGTTTTATGCGGCAGTCATCCGTGAGGGGCTGCTGCTTTTACTTTCCTTTTGTGTTTGTTCATTTCTTTATTAAAGTTTTAGGTTCCCGCCTCCTTCTTCCCGATCTACAAACTTTGTTACCATTTAATATCAATCTTTTCACAGTGTGAGTAACTTAATGTTGGGCAGTTACAATGAGTTTCAGTGTCCCATTTTTCTCTGGTTTGATTTTCATCACAGTATCCATGATACACCAAAATAAAACTCAAGTTGTGTGGCATCAAATGGTCTAATCTAATCAGGTACTGAGTTTTAGCATAATTAATGTTTAACATGACACAACATGACTTAGATCCATGAAGTGTAAAAAATATATATATATATATTTAGTTTGCAATTTTTTTTATACATCAACTAAATTATAGTTATAAACTGTAGTTGCAAACTAAAATATATTTTCAATATCTAGTTTTCGTCATCTTAATAGCTCCTGTTATAACAATAACCTTTTTCAGGACCAATAAAAGATATTGCCCAAGAACATCCTACTTTCAGTCACATAAAGCAGACAGACTCAAGACAAACAGTGATGCATAAACGGGAACTGTAAGGTGAAGTGAGCCAATGACTTATTAATGAACATGGCATGTCCTGAGCACAGAGAATACTGCTGTCCTTTGTAATAAAGAGGAAGATGAGGAGCATTGTCACCCCCCACTTTCTGTGTGATCCTCACTCCAGCACTTCCTGAGGTCTTGGTCCTTTATCTGCCACTGTGCATTTCCATATACAGATAGAAAGTCTGTGTGTCTTACGATTCTCTCCAGCCAATCCGTGATCAGCAGAGTTTACACGTCACGTTTTGGTAACGGTACGGTTCACTTGGAACCCCAACCGAGGTGGTACTAAAAAAAGTACCAGGTACCGGGTACTATACCCAGTGGAAAACCCCCAAAAAGTGAACCGTAACGAGTCGTACCGTGTCGTACCATGCAGTGGAAAAGCGCCATAAAACTGTTTTTTAAGTCACATGACAAAACTGCAATAGCACTTTTAACCAGCAGATGGTAAAAGTGGCCATGAGTGTAAAACTACCAGGGAACATTTGGATTATTTCTAACCCTAACCCTGAGTTCAAATATAGCTCTGACACTGATAAATCCTAACAACTTATCAGTCATTCAGTCATATCAGTCAGTTTTCTCCTCATACTTACTCTTTTGTTTCATTTTCTCGAGAGAGACGAGTCGTACCGTGTCGTACCATGCAGTGGAAAAGCGCCATAAAACAGTTTTTTAAGTCACATGACAAAACTGCAATAGCACTTTTAACCAGCAGATGGTAAAAGTGGCCATGAGTGTAAAACTACCAGGGAACATTTGGATTATTTCTAACCCTAACCCTGAGTTCAAATATAGCTCTGACACTGATAAATCCTAACAACTTATCAGTCATTCAGTCATATCAGTCAGTTTTCTCCTCATACTTACTCTTTTGTTTCATTTTCTCGAGAGAGTAATTTAATACAGGTTCTCATGCTGACACAACACTCTCATCCTCAATAACCAATCATTGAAAATGCAATGCTGGTAGCTCTGGTTACATTAATAAACAACATTCCAGTGTTGCCATCATACAGCAGATATGAATTTTGGACTGCAAAATCAGATAATCAGGAAACGAACCTGAAATAGTATCAGTTTAGTATTCATATTTCCCATGCTTGCAAACAGATGGATTGTTGCCAAGTGACTCATTTCACCTTATCAGCGTTAAAGAATTGGGCTTATGTTAATAAAGTTGATTTTGACTCACTGTCAATGATTGGTGCGCTTCTGTCATTGACTTGTGTGACCTTTTTCAGTCTTGTCCCTTTCTGAATGTCAGACAGGAGAGCACTGCGACCTCCACCCTCAGAACGCTGGATTTTAGGAGGGTCTGTCCGTGACTGTAAAAGAAAGAGTGGAAAAATGGAAACTTTCTTAGTGTTGTGAAGTTCTAATGAGTTTCACTGTGCCTTTGGTTTTCTTTGGTAAGATTTTTCTCACAGTATCCATGATATACCAAAACAGGACTCAAACTAGCCAAAAATGGTCTAATCTAATCAGGTACTGAATTTTAACATGACTAAAGACTGGATGAAGACCGTTTCATCTGTTTTTATCCATATGATGAAAGTCATAGGAGTCCAAAACAACAATATCTTGGCATGGACATTTTTTAAAAACCTTCTTTTGTGTTTTACAGAAGAAAAAAAGGCATGAGGGTGAGTAAATGTATCATAATTTTCAATACAGGGTGAACTATCCCTTTAATGTTGGTTTTGTTCAAAGATGTCATTTGTGTGCACATGCATTCAAACAGAAAGCCAAATCTGAATATGTGACACCTGTGCTGTATATGCCTCTGAAATTTTATCTCTAATTAATAATGCAAATCTAGCCAGGTGGTTGCCAGGAGGAACTGCGTGACGGGAACAGAGAGAAAGATAGACAGAGAGACAGATGGAAAAAAGAAAGAGCCATTGTACACACATTCTGATGAACTATATTACAATAATAGCTGTCTGTGGATGTGTGTGTGCATGGATCTCACTTGTGCAGGAGCTGCAGAATGTGGAGGTGGGGGAGGTGGAGGAGGAGGGACAGGCATCACTCAAGAATCTGAAAAAACAGTCACATATTAAAACACAAACTGTGAGCTGTGACCCTTGCCCTCCGGATGGGACTATTTACATTATTTGACCTCTCAATTGGACCTCACGTAGATATTTAAATTATTATAATTAAACAAAATTTATATTTTAATTATATATTCAAAGATAACATTTAAATTTACTATTACATTTGAATCATTCGAATTCTAATCATTGTAATATTCTGATTTGCTGCTCAAAAACATTTATTATTATTGTTGACAACAGCTGAGTAAAATTTTTCAGGTTTCATTAATGAATAGAAAGTTCAGAAGAACAGCATTTATCTGAAATAGAAATCTTTTGTAACATTATAAATGTATTTCCCATCACTTTTGATCACAATTTAAGGCATCCTTGCTAAATAAAAGTATTAATTTCTATAGCCCCCCCCCCAAAATGTATACTGACTCCAAGCTTATGAATGGTATAGTGCTATTGTTACAAAAGCTTTTAATTGCAGATGAATGCTGATCTTTGGATCTTTCTGTTCATCAAAGAATCCTGAAAAAAATGCACTCAACTGTTTCAAATATTATTATTAATAATAATAAATCAAAACATTAGAATGATTTCTGAAGGATCACGTGACACTGAAGACTGGAGTAATGACTGCTGAAAAAATCAGCTTTGAAATCACAGGAATAAATTACATTTTAAAATATAATATTATATTTTATCATATTAAAATATTATAAAATAATTCTATTTTAATATTATAAAGCAATATCAAAATATAATATTTCACAATATTACTGCTTTTGCTGTATTTTGGATCAAATAAATGCAGGCTTGGTGAGCAGAAGATAATTATTTAAAAAACATTAAAAAAATAATCTTACTGTTTAAAAACTTTTGACTGGTAGTGTGTGTGTGTGTATATATATATATATGTATGTACTTTATTTAGTTAGTCTTATACAGCATAAACTTAAACAGCAAGCATGGTACAAAATGAACAACAGTACGGTACAAATATATAAAAATAAAAGGAAACAGAATAAATATTAAATATAAATATCTCTGATAAATATTTCTGATACATGCAATATTAAAAGGTCAGTCAGGTCAAAAGATCACAATGTTTACATCTTTAAGCCAGGTATACAGAAAAATAGCACAAAAAATAAATAAATACATTACAATGACATGTATTACAAAAATACAAAACAAGATCAATAAATGTTCTGAAATTTATATTATAATTAAGCAAAATGTATAGTTTAATTATAGATATTTACATTAATAAATATTAAATAAAATAATATAAAATTAAATTAAATTAATAAGTCCACACATTTTATTTTAAATGTATTTTGTAAATGCTGACTTACAGTTAGAGCTCCAGCTAAACACAAGTGTTAAAGAACACCAAGAACTTTTCAGCACTTCACTGTGGTTTCAACATGACAAAGCGATCTCCCCACACCCCCTCTCTCTCCACAAGTCTACAGTGCACGTTCCTCTTGGCACGAAGCTTGTCCATCACAAGATGCACCCAACAGGAACCCTCCCTTCTCTTTTAGGAAAACCAATCTCCTGCTTCCACAATGCTAGTGAGAGGTTCCAAAGATCATCTTTTGAAGAAACTGCATTTAACCCTGAACTAGGGCCATCTCTACCATATAAAACCGTGAACTTGACTTGTAAAAGGAACATGCATTCAAATAATCTCAGATCAGAATAAAGTGGCAACAATGGAGTCTGTTGTTGAAGAAATAGAGCTGCTCAACTTCTGGTAAGCCCAGCAGCTAATCAGAGCTATTGTGTGAGGAAGAGAAACACGCTAAATACAGTTGAGAAATGTAGAAGGAATTTAGTTAATATGTTCATTTTTAGGAATGTTTATTCTTGTCAAAATAGAGAAACATTGTGTTATTGCTCCATGGAGGAAATGACAAACGGACAAGTTCAAGCATTAGGAAATTCTAATGTGAAATTAATTTCACGTTTGTGCATCACTAAATGGATAAAATCCCAGCATTGTTCAAAAGACACAAGAGGAATCAGCTAGTCATCCTTTGGCCTCTTTCATGATATGATTGTCCATGATCTTGGGGGTTATATTTCATCCAGCAGCATAGCTCCAAACAACTCTCTGTCTTTCCCTAGAGTCCCATTAACAGCTTTCCCATGGAGATGTTGACACCCAAGGTTGTGCTGGTCCACCCATGTGGAAACATTTGTATCCACCTGTAGAGACATGCTGTATAATATCTGGCCGATGCTAATCATGACACGTGTGAATGATTTGTATTCTTTTTTAAGTATATATATTTTCATATATATATATATTTCATTAATTTCATGTGAATTTTATAACATTAGACTAAAAATACCTGCAATGTTAAGTACAGTGTGAGAGAGTTAAAATTAAATGATTATTTAAATGAATAATTCATATGAAAATAAATAGGTTTGTTTACTTAAAGGGATAGACGACCCAAAAAAATGTAAATTCAGTTCATTACAAACCTGTATGAATTTCTTCTTTCTGTGGACCATAAAAGAAGATATTTTGATAAAAGTCTTTGAGAAATAATTTTTTTTTATGTACAATTGAACTTCATTGGTTAACAAAACTGTTTGGTTAATAATATTCAATATAACATATCTTTGCTGTTCCACACAAGAAAGAAAGTCATGCATCAGGTTTGTACAGACAAGAGTGTGAGTAAACGATGACAGAATTGTCATTATTGGGTGAACTGTTCCATTAAGGGTCAAAGTACAACATTTTAACCATTAAAAATCCAGATAGCCTACTAAACTGTCATTCGAAAAGTTGTGAAATATGACCAGACTGTTCACATTTAAGGCTGGTTACTGTCAGTGCTGTGTGTCAATGACACTCACTAACAGAGTCCAGCTGAGAACACAGACCAATGTCGTGCCAAACATAACGGTAGTGGTTCAATGGTATTATGCAAAACCTGGTTTACTGTAGTCAAGTGTAAGTGTTCTTCAAAGGCAACTGTACCTTTGCGGGCTGGAAAGCTGAAGTTTCGTGGGTTTCTGTTCCTCCGGTGGACGCAGGGAAGCTGTTCAGAGGCCAGTCTGGGCGCGAGGCTGGGTCCGCATACTGCGCGCCTTTGACCCACGAGATACAGTTAATGACCGCGAGCTCGTGTTATAATTAGGAAGACGCCGAGGACGTAGGGTTTCACGACGTCTATTCGCGTCTAATTTTCCGTTAAGTACGTGACGCATAAAAAGTAGCCTATAATTCGCTGGTCAAACCAAAACACTTGAAGAAATTTGTAGAACTATGTCCTTTCCACTTGGTAAAAAATAATCCACTAGAAATGTTTCATTTATAACACTTCGTGACACAATTTCCAAATGCTGTGCTCCTTTTCTCAGTTTGGAATTTATTCGGTGTGAACTGAACCGGACTCCAGCACGCGCACTCTGTAGTCCGCCTGTTGCGTCTGGGGTGCACGCGCAACACAGCAGCAGGCGGCGCGCGGTGGGAGGTTGTCTTGACCATGAACCTTTTTTTTATTGCAATTGAAAGAATAACAACAGTTATGAACAGTTAGGGGCTAACGGACATCACATGAAGTTTGACCATAAACCTGGCTGTGTCATATTTTGTATTATTTACAGTTTAAACCCGAAATAATACACCCGAGAGCGTTTATGTAGAAAGAATGTCAAATTTCTATAACGAAAATAAAATAAAAATAAATGTTAAGGCTTTTATGAGTTGTTTAACATCATATCTAGTTTGTGTGCTTCAGGTGGCTGTACTCTATGCTGCGCGCGACCAGATCGCTCTCTAGTGGTAGTTTTGGACAAAGCTTCGTTTGTGTGTGTGTGTGTGTGTGTGTGTGTGTGCGCGCAGAGTAGAGAGGCATGGCTAATTAAAGATAACCTCCAAACCAGATTTGATCAGAAATGGGGTCAAGAAAGTATCTCAATATTTCATTGAGTGAAAATAAATTCAGCTACTTCTAAAAACTATTAAGTGTGTCAAACAACAATGCTAAAATGTGTTTGATTCAATAAGAACAGTGCAGCCATGGCTCAACAAGTCTTAATTATAATAATGGTAAGAAAAGCATTTGTCCATGCAAATGATCTAATATTTTCCACCCTATTAGGGAAAGACAGTGTAGTCATTCTGGCTCACTCTGAGAAACGTGTCTTCTAAGAGTAAGGAATGTTGTGATACAGGGTTGATGAGGTTAAAGATGACAGCCTCGGGTGAGGTGACGAGCATTAGCACACACTAATACTGTAACTCTAATAATGACCTATTGCTTTCTGTTTACCCCACCCATAACAAACACTCACATACACGTAACCACATTCAGGGGCAACAACAACTCAGCATGCACAAAAGGATTCCTTAGATGGAAAATCATCTGTTTATTTAAAATCTGATGTAGTAACACTTCCTTCCCAAAGCTAAATTTAGCAAACTAATGCATAAGAGTACAGTATATTCCACATTTTTCCTGATTGCACTGAAACCTTGTCTAAATCATCATTATAGACACAAATCTCAAATCTGTCTGTGCATCACTACTCAAAGGATCTGAACATCTGAAGCTACAGAGGCCTACGTCTCTTACAACCAGCTTCACAATAACAGATGAAATTATTAGATCTCATAGTTTGATCACAGTTTTTTTAACCCAATTATCAGGTTCCATTCTAATTTAGGATGACTGAATAGTACTTTATCCAAATTCAACTTGTGTCTTCAATAATATACTCATATAACTACCGTAAACACTCTTTGCTAAACTAACGGCTTATAGTTTTAGTTATATTGCTTTTCTTGACCTCTCCGTTATATCTTTACTGTTAGATTTTTAACTAAACATTATAAGAATAGAATCTTTGGTTTGTCTAATGAAAATTGACTGTTTTTGCTGTGGGAGAACTTAATCACAAGATGTCCTGGATTCAATAAAACAAACTACACAAGAAAACACACGTCAGATGCATGACTATCATGGCATATAATAATGTGATTCTGGACGGATAGGTCCACCACCCTAACCCTTATAAAATCTGTGGCATGCATGGACAAGCATTAAAAACAAGTCATGATAAGGCTGTGCTTACAGCGCACTGATTACCATTAAAAAATAATTGCTGCTAAATCTTTCTAACGAGTCCTTCATGAAACATTGCAGTAACACCACAAAACAGTGCAAATTGTGTATGACAAAGCTCTAAAAAAATTATGTTTTATCCTTCACAAAAATAATTCTGCTGAATGTCTAATAACCCTGAAAAACAACTTATGGTTTGCTGGTCTTAAGGCTGGTCTACACTCTAAAAAATGCTGGGTTAAATACAACCCAGTGCTGGGTAAAATAGGGACAAACCCAGCAATTGGGTTGTTTTGACCCAGCGGTTGGGTTACTACCCAGAAGGTTGGCCGCTGGGTCAAAACAACTCAATTGCTGGGTTTGTCCCTATTTTACCCAGCACTGGGTTGTATTTAACCCAGCATTCTTTAGTCTTCCAGACTGGCCCAGCTGGTCTCCCAGCTAGACCAGTTGTAAAGTGCCTAAAACCCCTTTAAAACCAACAAAAGACTAGCCTGCCTAGGCTAAGAAACAAGTTATGCAGTTTTTTTCAGCAGGGAAATGTCATTATTTCCAGCATTTGGAAAATAAAGTCTCTGTGATATGATTAACTTACTCCAAAAGGCTATCCTCATAACTTCATATAAGTGCATTGCATTCATGAGTCAAACGGAGTTCAACAGTCTCAGAATGGAGGTAGTGCTCTACCATCGGGTATAAACCGCGGTTGCAGTCAGCGCGTTGACTGGACGTCGGTTGATTTGGCTGCAGTGGGTTTCCCATCACCCCCGTTGTTCTGTGGAAGACTCACGCGGGTCTTCCGTTTCTCTTTGAAGCGTCCGGAGCGGGACACGGTGAGATTACGGCGATTTGAGCTCTCGTTGAAAGTTGGCTGAACAGCTGAGTCGTCATATGTTTCGTCGCTCGGTAAGCAGTTGCCCACTTCTTTCGTTGGACATGTCTGTGAGGTGAGCTGTTGGTCCGGCTCAGCGGAGGGATGCTGTGTGGACCCTTCTGAAGGCTGATTACAGAGGTCCTGTTCCAGTGTCGCCGCCGATTCTCTGGCCGCCTTTCTCCTCTTGCCCACGAAAGACCTCCACCAGGGAGCTATTTTCTCTGTCATTGTTAAAACTAAACAGACAATAAATAAATAAATACGATCAAGTTAGCCTACTACTTCAACATTAAAACTGGAAGAACTGTGTTGTAGCTATTTTTAGGTGTACCTAGCATTGAATCGTGATCTATAAACCCACGTATATGACGCTATGACGTAAGAACAACAATAGACAACATGTCTATTCAAGAATAACAACAACACAGTGTAATCTGAGATAGATTAGACTAGAGAATAGATTAGGTTTAATATAGGCTACTTTATTGTAATAGGCTAGGCCTATATCTCCACCCTTCATTTGGATACATTAATGTTATAAAATGGATATTGCTAGGGATCGATGACAAGTGATGTCCAAGGTGGAGCAGTCTTTTAAATCTAGTTTAAAACTCGTGTTAGATCACATGTTCTTAGAAATATAAACATTGCATTTATGTTGGTTTCATAAATTATGAATGTGTATAGCCCATCATTTTCTTCCAAAGCTCTGGTTTAATGAGATATATGCCAGGAGTGTTACATCATACTTTTCTGAAGAAAAAAAAAAAAAGTTAAGATTTTCTTTCTTTTATCTTATAGTGGTTTAAAGGGGTCATCTCCGTTTTATGATTGTCACATGACAACAAAATGGCTTCCTGTAGCCTATGTTGATTACACCATTGATATTAAAATTGCTTTACAGTTTTTTTTTAGAAATAGCCTAGTAAAAAATAGTAATAAAATATTATTCCAAATATGTTTTATCATTTTTGTTTTTAAATCTCTGTTACACCACTTCTGACATTTTTCTACTGCCATACAAAATATAAAAATGTAAGAACATTCATCATATGGGCTATATGTGTCACACTCTGTATGAATGGCATTTAAAAAAAAATGCGAATAACTTCATTAATACAAAACAAATGAGCTTCACGTCACAAGACAAACAGCCTAGGATATTGCCCTGTGATGCAGAACAGGTTTACAGCCCATAAGCTCGAGAGAGTCTTTTACAGGTGATGATTCACGCCACAACAACGAACCTGATCATCAGCCTGAGCGACTCACCTGCACAAAAATTATGACAACAAGATAAATGCAGCCCGAGGTTCCTCTAAATGAAAGGTGTGTTGAAACAACAGAGACGCTGAATCCTCAGAAGAAATCACGGTGCGTGAAAATCATCTTTCACTCCCACGTATCAGAAGACTTCAATCACTGAGACGCAGCTTTGCGCATAACTCGACTGAATAGATATCTTTGTCTGTGAGAAACCGTAACATCATCCTTTGCCCAACATCACCTGGAGGAGGTTCTGAATATGCCACGCAAAATTTGAACTTACGTGAAAGACTTTATAGTGTCGTCGCAGTTTACAAGAGTACCTGAGATTCCACCTCCGAAACTACCATGAGTGCACCTGTCCTGTCTTCTGATTGGTCGAAAGGCCTGGGGATCGGTCACCTGAGGAGAATTCAGGTAATTCTACTATGGCGGTAGGTTGGGCTTGCGGTTGCCATGGGAACGAACATCGAGTCGCTTTTTTTCCGGTGAAACTTTTTTCTTTTTTTGGAAAAGGTGGGGAGCATTCTTGTGTGATCTAAACAAACGAGGCCAACCCTCAACTACTATGTCAATGCCTATTGATAGACTGAACGTCGAAATTAATCGAGGCTGTAGCTAAAACAATTCCATATTGTACAAAGTCAGCTTCACACAGAAGAGTAGTGTTCCCACTTCACCGAACACTGGAGTGAGGCAACATGCGGGTCTTAAATGTTGCAGAAATGACAATGGAAACATTATTCTAGGCTGTCATTCTCAAAGCCCCACATGAATACAGAATGCAGTGTGTAGGCTATGACCAGAACTGTGAAGTTAGTTATGTCTGACTCCACTTTACAGTGAATGGACAGCTAATGGTGTGACAACTGTGGTGTGAAGTTATATTTCACTCTGGTTGACTGCATTAGAAAGGATATTTAGACAAAGAGCTGAACAATCCAAGGCCTCTGTGTTACTCATATCACTTTGATCAGCATATATTACATTGTAGGCTGTCTCAAGGTACTGGGGTTGTTTGAAAGAATCCCCTGAGGTCTTGCAACATTTTGTCACTCCCAGCTTGTCCTGAAGTAAGAGTTTAGTGTTAAACGGAAGTGTGGACTGATACCAGTTTCTACTGTACTATTGGCTCACAATGTTCCAGTGCGTTCACCACACACATGCTGGTACACAGTGAACCATCAAGATTTACACACAGTTTTTATTTGCTTGAAGTATCTCTTTCAGTCTCTGTTTGGGTCTTTCTCTCTCTTTCATAAAGACGATCACAGATATACATTATAGATAAATCACATTTGTTTCTGAAAGATAAACGTATCTTTGAGCATACAATTACTACATTTCCACAGCAACATTTTTATATAATTTATTGTAATGCTGCTTTAATATAGATTAATATAGAAGATTTAATATAGAATAAAATAAAATGTCAAATTGCAATATTATTGCTGAAATGATTGATTGATTTGCAACTGAAAATCTGCTTGCTTATATACATATACATAGATAGATAGAAAGATATCAATATTTTAGATATATATCTAAAGATGGAAAATATATATAATAATTATGACAAACTCATTATGTGTAGAACTTGAAGACAAAAATAAAAATATAAAGCTAGCATGATATAATTGCAACAATCTTTTAATATTGCATTTTGCTCACTTTTAATTACATTGATCTGAACATTTCCATTAGAATGCTGATTTACTTATATATTGTGTATGAAAAAACTGAGCAGAGGCTCTTTGCTGGGTGGCCTGCAGGATCATCATAGGGTCATCTGAAAGACAGACGGACATCTCTTGGTTTCAGAAGAAGACTGGATGGGTCAGAAGGGGAATGGTCAGGAATGCAACTATAGTTTCATTGCACCAGCAAGCTACAAGTTGTAGCAAGGAATGCCATCTGAAATAGTCTCTGCTCCCTGTGTGATGGTACCGGGTACAGTGAGGAATGTTACTCATAACAGCTTCTCAATTTTTGAGTGCATATGTGAAACAAAGAGAAAGAATGAGAGAGAGAATTAGAAAAGAGGAAATATCCAGGAATGTGGTTTCCACAGTATCATTCAACACTACTGTAGCCCTGTACAGGAAGAGTTTATGAAATATGTCACCAGCCCTGCTGCATACTTGGGGGACTCCCTCTCTTCCACAGGGATCGAAACCACACATACTGCACATGCTAGCCACATTACATTCAATTAATATGCACCACACAGCAGGTAAATCAAGAGTTGTGCAAAACTACACATTGAACAAAACTACATGTTTCTAGGAAACATATGCACTCACAGTGAGTGTTTTGTATTGCCAAATATTGCTAAATTATATACATACATACATTTTTTGAGAAATATTAATCTATCTAACGAAAACACACATAAACTGTGCTCACATTACTGGTATTTGATTAGGGGTAAAACATTTACTTGAGAGTGAGAGTGACATACCAATCTTTCAGTATTGAGAAAACTTAGAGCCGAAATACAAACAAACCCACTGAATGATTTCACTAAATCACTTCACACTCTGCATCTATCGCTTGATCGATCAATCTAAAACCTTTAGATAGATCTATCTATCTATCTATCTATCTATCTATCTATCTATCTATCTATCTATCTATCTATCTATCTATCTATCTATCTATCTATCTATCTATCTATCTGTCCGTCCGTCCGTCTGTCTGTGTGTCTGTCTATCTATCCATCTATATTGCTTTCTTTCTTTTTTTCTTTCTTTCTGTCTGTCTAACTATATAGGTTTCAAAATATGAAGCAATAAATATTTTCTTCAAAATGAAGACAAGTAGTGTTGGACACTTTCTGGTTGTGGAACATATTTATTGTTAATATAATATAGGTTAAGTGGCAGGGACATCATACATCTATGAATAATTACCTCAAGAACAGTCAGTTAAAAAAAGTGGCTCAGAAAGGTGAAGTTATGTAAAAGGTCTACCATCATTTGTTTGCAGATGCTACTTTGATATTTTGTATATAATTGAATAAAATGTACAAAAAGTGTACAAAAGTGTGTGCGTGTTTGTGTGTGTGTGTGTATGTGTTTCACAATATATGCTTTTTGAACATGCATCATGCAGCACTGTCCTGTAAATGTACTGGCCTGCATAATGCATTGCTGAAGTAGTATCAGGTGCATCATTCAATGTTTGCTTCTAGGTGTTTTATTTCAAATGGACATCGAAACAAAAAGGTCTTGGCTGAAATATGGTTATTATGTCATCTCTCTCTTTCTGTATGACCACTCCCTCTCTGCCTTTTTTCTCTCTTTCTCTTTGAGCATGAGAGAGTAAGAGAGGACAGAGAAAAACTCTACCACTCTACCAGCCTGTTGGACTGGTAGAGTGGGTCTCCTCATTCAGAAACACCAAGTTATCTCACTGTACAATGTGCCTACTCTGTGAATGTTTGTGTGTGTGTGTGTGTGTGTGTGTGTGTGTGAGAGTACATCTGTACATGCGCTATAGTGTGCACTTGTTTCCTTGCATCTAAAAATGAATGAGAGTTGGATCCAGTATGTTACAAATCTAATATAAGGATTTTGGGGGAATTTTTTAACAATAAAAAATATAAGGACGTAAAATGAACATGAAATATTTATGATTCTGTCATAAATCAAATAAGCAAATTTGTGAAACTCATCATGTGAACCCTCTATACAGATGATCAGATGTTTGTGCACCCAGTGAAGCACAAGATGCTCTTTGGATCATCTTAAATCTTGGAGAACATGGTCATCGGGTTTTGAAAAAATTAGAGTTCATGCGGCCTGAGTGGTGTTGTTATTAAAGCAAATAATTAAATTAATTAATGCTGATAATTTAATTTGTAATGAAAAAACAAATCGGGGAAAATGCTCATCTCTCTCTTTCTGTATGACCACTCCCTCTCTGCCTTTTTTCTCTCTTTCTCTTTGAGCATGAGAGAGTAAGAGAGGACAGAGAAAAACTCTACCACTCTACCAGCCTGTTGGACTGGTAGAGTGGGTCTCCTCATTCAGAAACACCAAGTTATCTCACTGTACAATGTGCCTACTCTGTGAATGTTTGTGTGTGTGTGTGTGTGTGTGTGTGTGTGTGAGAGTACATCTGTACATGCGCTATAGTGTGCACTTGTTTCCTTGCATCTAAAAATGAATGAGAGTTGGATCCAGTATGTTACAAATCTAATATAAGGATTTTGGGGGAATTTTTTAACAATAAAAAATATAAGGACGTAAAATGAACATGAAATATTTATGATTCTGTCATAAATCAAATAAGCAAATTTGTGAAACTCATCATGTGAACCCTCTATACAGATGATCAGATGTTTGTGCACCCAGTGAAGCACAAGATGCTCTTTGGATCATCTTAAATCTTGGAGAACATGGTCATCGGGTTTTGAAAAAATTAGAGTTCATGCGGCCTGAGTGGTGTTGTTATTAAAGCAAATAATTAAATTAATTAATGCTGATAATTTAATTTGTAATGAAAAAACAAATCGGGGAAAATGCCAAAGAGAATGTGGAAAGGAGGTCTGCATACTTTTTACATTATCCTGTCATTTCTATGGTAAGACCATTGTCATTTAAATAGCTGTTTTCACAACAAAAATACTGCTGCTCTTGTTCAAATGAATAACAATTGAGTTTGGAAACACCACATAAGGCAAAAACACCATCGGCAGCTGTTTATTATACATTTTTTTATTCTTACTATACCTCAAAGATGATTATAATGTTGTTTTGTCCAACTCAGCCACACTAATTGTATATAATACTATATAACAACCAGCAGATGACGCTGCTCGCATTTAATCATGCACAGGCCAAATAAACAACCTTAACATGCACAGGCCAAATAAACAACGTCTTAAAGCTTGTGTTCTTTTTGATTCTTATCAGCATTATTTAAAACTTCAGATTTGTTTTAGTTAGTCTTGTGTGCGTATGTGTTTTATCTAGAAAGAGTAAAGGGATGAAAGAAATCATTTGGTACAGCTCAATGATGTGGAACATCAAACTCACAAGAGCTGCTTACATTCCTCTCTCTCTCTCTCTCTCTCTCTCTCTCACACACACACACACTCAGCCCACTCAGCACACACCACCTTGGTGCAAAGGTTTTAATTTTTTCCAGATGTAACCCTTTTCACTCGTAACTCTCAGGAGAACAACTGATACTTCTCTCCAAACCATCTGTGGCTGACCATTACAAGGTTGATGGTTTGTTTCTTCTATGCCTTACAAACGTTAGAGTATTTGCGTAAAACAAAAACAGCAGTAAAGTGTTTAATACCATCTTGAAACCTAATATTAAATCACTGTGACCAGTAGGTGCTGTTATGGTTACTGTTTTTTCACTGTTCACTGACCACTGTGGCATGAGAAACAGAAGTGTGTGTTTTAATAGCCACAGTTCACAACCACTGAGACCACTGAAAACTGAAAAACTCTGGGAAAAATGTGTGTAGTTCCAGCCTTTTATGTGAATAGATGTTAGGGTAGCACCATATTTAATTGCTGACAGGAATGAAAACGAGGCTGGGATAGAAGTAAGCCTACAGTACTTTCAGTGGATTGTACTGTGCCATTGTTCAGCTGATGAAACCTCTGGAAATAAAAGATAGACAAAAACTTCATGAAACAGTTTTGAAAGTCATTAGTTGAGAAAATTACACATTCTAGGACCTTTCTAAACTGCGTTAAATTCAATATGGCATCTAATTCAGTCACCCTCATGTTGTTCTTTTTTTTTATTTTTTACTTTGTATGACTTTTTATTTTATTTTAAGTGTAATACAAATTTATACATTTTGGGGGGGAAATTTGTCCGTATAATGCTTGTAATGCGTATAATGTTTCCTTGTAGATGTAAAAACAGTTCAAACATTCTTCTTTGTCATTCATTTTGTCATACAGCTGTAGAACTGCATGAGGGTGATTAAATTATGACATAAATTCAGATTTTTGAATGAACTATCACTTTAAGGGATCAACTGCCATGATGTTAAAAGATGCAAATGCACACATACACACTCACAGTAAGCATTATAGTGACATAAGTTCATATTTGCCTGCTTTACTTTCTCAGCAGGTTGTCAGTACCAATAAGATTTGTGCATTGACTCCACAGATGTACACAGACTCTTACTGTGTAAAGGGCAGTAGAGGGTTAAAGTCTGTGCAGCAGATCTAGGTTAAATAACTTAATGACCCAACCAGCTGCTGCTCATGTCAACCCCTCAAATCTCTCTTTTCCTCTTCTCCCCCTTTTTCTATTGTTCTCATGAATACCAATACAGAGATATACACAGTTGCATATTGGTTGGCATATTGACAGTTGGAATGTTAAATAATTCACTTTAATTTATCACAAAGAAAGACAGAAAGATTACAACAAAGGCACATATACATATGTATGCCATATTGTATTTTTGGATGGGGCTTAGGAGTTTATCTCTTGCATTTGGTTTGTTTGGGTGAATGAATTGCGCTAAATGAGTGATGTGTTTTTATGGAAAGCTGTTGTTCATCAATAAGGCAGCATGTGTTTCCAATAGGCAACCTCTCTGCTGTTTCAGAGAGGGTGATCGTTACTAAGAGACATGTACCCCCATGAGAGATACAAAGAATCATATGTGTTTAAGTGTGTGTATGCATATATATATATATATATAATAGTTTCTTTCTCCCCTCTTTTTCTCCTCGATCACATACTGTTTATTCTTTCCAGTAACTTGAATTACGTCAGTTGTGTGGTGATAATATTTTGCCCCACAAGTGCATTTTGCATACATTCAGTTTTCTTCATCATGGCTTATAGCGTTTGTCAGCCGACAAATTCATATGAGGACTAGACAGGAAATGGCCCCCTGGGTGTGGGGGTTCCTCACTGGAAACACACACATGCAAACACATTTCAATGTGCAGAGAAGATATACAAGTATGTTTGTCCATGCATTTTTCTCTTTCTTTCAAGATATTGCCATTTTGGCATACAACTCATAACACCAAATGTGCCAATCAGATCATTGCTAACCTATCATTTCTTTGCCAAGTAAATTATAATTTTTTCCCCCCTGATCTAATCAGCAGTCAGAATAATTATCAACACTGTTCACTGTTCACTTCAGCTCCCTCCACGCTGAATGTTTTGAGCTAAGAGGAAATATGAAACATCTGGGTCTTTCACTTAGTTGAGTGGACGTTATTTATTATGTTCTTGTTGGATTAGAAAAGTAATGAAAAACTGAATTATTCCACGATAATTTTTCTTTGACATGCTATTTCTTTGCAAATACATCACACTTATAAATTCTAGATTTTTGAAATTGAGTGAAGTCTACCCACGCACCCAAGAGTGCTCGCTCCTAAATCCTTCCCACGACCTGGCTCGCGGCCTGAGACAGAAATTTGGTCTGAAATTCCCTTTCTTTACATTTCTATTTTTCTCCCTGGCGGTGCTTTTTAAACAAGCAGTGGAGTCCAAGATCGAGCCCTGTGGGACCTTCGTGGGAAGAACATTCATTTGATTTTTCTTGCACACGTGTAAAGTTGGGAACCAAGCACTGGTTCTTATTCAGAACTGGTTTCATTTTGAAAAATATACTAGAACCGCATAATTTTCATGATTGTTTAAGTTTTTTTTTTTTTTTGTAGACCTACAGCACACAACATACAACAACCAGTGTAGTCCGATTCCTAAACGAATCACTATGAACTGTTTTTTTTAGTGAATCAAAAACATTGAGGTCCAGTTCCCAAATTAATGACTCATAGGAGCCACATCTTTTTAGTGAATAAAAACACTTACGAATCAGTATCTGACTCTCTTACTGATTCTGATTAGCAAGTCATTTACTTTCGGCTGGTCTATATGAAAATGTTTGAACCATTGGTGGTATTTCATAAAATGAGTGTATGAAATATCAATATAATTTCCTATATTTTAGGGCCAATAATTTAATATTTGATTTATACTGCCTCTAAAAGGTTATAAAAGTCATAATAAAGTCTGGGTAAACAAACAACTGCAAGAATTGTTTTCCTGATTTGTTATAGCCTATGTAATGCTGCAATATGAAATTATCATTTGGAAACATGTCAAGTAAATATAGGAATTGCATTTATATTCTCCCCATAATTCTTCCAAAAAAAGAATCTTTAATGCAACCTAAGGAATCGTTAAGATGAATCTGAACAAGAATCTGTATATCAAATTCGTATAAGCTACACGAGTGTGTAGGCTATATGTCGTTTAATGTCCACGTCTGGAAGGGAATGGGGCGGGCCGATCCGTGCCTGAACTCGAAGATGACTATGGTGTGCGTGTGTGTGTGTGTGTGTAATCTGCAACAGATGACTTCTTGGGGGATGAGAGGGTCTGACGGAGGCAAATGTTTCCTCGGCTGGAGCCACACCAGCTCGCAACGGTTGTGCATGTATATATCAATGCAGATAAAATTCACTATGCATTCGTTTTATAGGTAATCTAAATACCTGTACCCGGGCGGCAATGCATCTGTAAAGCGTCAATACCTGGCGAGGAAGACCTTGGCTAACCTGGACTGAAACAAAGGAATGTATTGAGTAGTTTGTTATTTGCTCATCACTGGAATGGCATATTTGCTCTATAACTTTTTTTTGTTCGGCAGTGGAGCGCTTTTATTCTTCACGTCTAGTTGGGCCATTTGCCCCGAGCGATGCGAGTGCCAGCACGTACAGCATATCCTCTGCGCAAACCGTGGTCTGCGCGCGGTGCCCAAAGCGCCGCAGGTGGAGCGCGCAAAAGACTTGCGGGTTTTCGGTCTCGCGGGAAACTTCATTCACAACCTTAGCGCGTTCGACTTCATGCGCTATGGGAACCTAATCAGGCTAAATCTCCAGTTTAACCAAATAAGGAATATACATCCTAAAGCATTCGAGAAACTCTCCATGCTGGAGGAGCTATATCTGGGCAACAACTTAATCTCGACAATACAACCTGGGACTCTACAGTCGCTGAAAAAACTCACAATATTATATAGCAATAACAACGATATCAAAGACTTTATTTCCGAACCTTTTAGTCATTTAAATAGTTTAGTCAAACTGAGACTTGATGGAAATGTAATTGAGTTTTTAAAAGAATCCATCTTCAAAGGACTGACAAACTTAATGTTTCTGCACTTAGAATCGAACCAGCTTCGCCATATTGACCGCAATGCGTTCGCGCGGCTCAGCAAACTGCAGTTTTTAAACCTTTCAGATAATAAACAAACAGAACTGCGCGATATTTTCATGTTTTCTCATCTTAAGTCACTAACAACTCTTCTAATCGCAGGCAACCAAATAAGGCACATTGGAAATCACGTCTTTCAGAACCTGAAAAAGTTAGCAAAAATCTCTCTGAGTCACAACAAGATATCAAAGCTGGACAGCGAAGCGCTGAAGGGGCTCGCGCGCGTGAAAGAGTTCAAGATTGACATGAACGAGCTCACAGGGATCCCGGCTGGTCTGCTAGACCCGCTCGAGCGCATCGAACAGCTCGACTTCAGTGACAATCACATATCTCGCGTGGACCCCGGTGCTTTTGACCACCTTTCACACCTAAAAATTTTAAAATTGAAAAACAACCGTCTTGGGAATCTCTCCGGTGGAATTTTCGCCACGAACGGCGTTTTGTTCCACGTAGAACTGAATGGGAATAACTGGACTTGCGACTGCCGGATGGAGAAGCTTAAAAGATGGATGACGCATGCGCATTCTCAGGGAAAGCTGTTGACCGTGTTTGTGCGCTGCCTTCACCCCCCAGTGCTGGCGGGAAAATACTTGGACTATGTCAGCAACTCCCAGTTGGGAAATATGAGTGGTCATTGCGAGTCAGAACCTCAGCCAGTGGAGAGCGGAGGAGCAGTAGTGGAGTCACCGGCTCTCAAGGAGGAAAGAGAGAAGCGAGAAGGTGAAAAACATGGAGATGTAGGTGTCCAAGGGGATGAGGGGGAGCAAGGGCTTGTGACAATATTAGAAAGAAAGAAGAAGAGGAAACTGGTCAGCTCAAGGCCAAGACCCACAGCTGGGAAAACAGGGAATGGCTCCTTATCTGATTTTCCAACAACAATGGCCACGTTCTTGACAGGCCACAACCACAGCACCTTTGCTTGGGCCCCACAGGAGCAGTTCAACCTGGCCTTACAAGACAGAGCCAAGCATCACGACTCAAGAATTGAAGTGATCACTAATGCATGTCAATTCAACCATCACTCCATCCTGAATGTAAGCGTGGAAGATGTCACTTCCAGTACAGCCACAGTCCACTGGAGCACAACTCCCGACATTGGACTGGTTCATGGGAAAGAACTACTCTTTCGGGTTTTATTTGACCGTTTCGGCCATGCTTTCCGCTTCCCACGCTACGTTTACACAGATGGATCCGACCAGGCGGTGACCCTTCAAGAGCTCCACCCAGACTCCACCTACATCACCTGTGTGGAGAGCGTTGTGGGTGGAGCTTTGTGTCAGGTTGCCCCCAGAGATCACTGCACTGGATTTGTCACACCTTTGCCCTCGGTGACAAGTGAAGTCAACCTACAGCTTGTCACAGTAGCAGCCCTGGCGGCCAATGCACTGCTCCTCCTTCTGGTTGGCGGAGTCTGGCTAGGGCATGTGTTGAAGAGGCAGATCAGAAGCAGGAAGTCGTCCACTCATGCACATGTACGTCACATGTACTCAACCAGACATCCATTTCGCTCTACTGTGGCCACTACATGTGTTTCTTCTGAATTCAGTGGTTACCAGAGTGGCAGACAACTGGCTGAAGAAGGTGACCTCATCCAGTTCCCTGGTGACCGTTTCTTTGACAACAGCCATGCACGAAGAGATGATGATGTCATAATGCTTAGATACTCCGACTGAGTATTGTGTGTGTGAAAATAATAGACAATTTTGGCAAAATCATTTTGGCCACAAATGAGTAACCACTGAAACTGCCATTCTTTTTCTTTTCTTGTTCTACAGGAAAAGCCTTTTGATACATTTTATATGTTTGACTTTCATTATTGTTTTTTTTTTAAATAAATATGTAGTCTGTATTAATAATTGTGTAATGGTTTCCATGTTTTTTCCCTTTATAATTAATTCAATTCCGACATTCAAAATTCTACAATAGACCTTAGTCAGGTTTAGACACCATATTGGATTTAATGAGAAGAAGACAAGGCTGTAAGGGAGAGAGTTTTTTCCCCCCAGAAAGACATTTGCTGTGTTGATAAACAGTGCTGAGTAGTAACTGAGTACTTGTAATATGGATTACACAATCAGATTCCAAAAATTACTTTTAATTAGACGTTTAATATCATGTTTTAAAATGCTCATAATCAGACTACTGTTACCTTTTTATTGATTACATGATTACATATTATTCACACAATGGCAGTAAATTATTTATAATTTATTGATTCATCCCAGTTCTTTTTTTCCTTTTAAATGATCCTTTCTAAATTAACCTACCACTTGCATACATGAGCCTAATAATTATTCAAGTTACTAAACACTGCTGATGCATAGCTGTGAAATACTATGTCTTTATCATATCCAGTGACCTTCACTAATTTTTAATATTGGAAGTCTGGAAAAAAATATTTCAAACCTGAAAGACTTTGGCCATGTAATATCATGTTTATTAATGTTTGGTCATGTAATGTAGAGATTCCCACAGTTTTGACATTTTTATGATTTCATTCATTATTAGCTTTTCATGAAAACCCTAGTTTTTTTTTTTCTTTACAAACCCCAGTCTGGAAAATGCTGGTGTAGTGATATTTTCTTTGTATTGATAATAATAATAATAATAATACTAATAATAATGTATATAATCAATATGGTACACAATAATCACATTCAAGTCTATGTGATAAACGAGTTCAAAGTAATCTAAACGTAAACAAAAAGTAGTCAGACTACATTACCTAATTTGTGTAATCCAGATAATGTTACTAACTACAGTTTCCTTCATGTCATTTGTCATCAGTAATGGACTACAGTTTAAGTAATCTACCCAGAACTGTTGATAAACAACAATACAGTCCATTGAATGCACTCTACTTCTCTCACTCACAGCCTAGTTTTCATTCCTGTCAAAAATTCAGTAGCCCCTCACTGCAGAACACAAGATCCAGGGGGCGTGGTTGAATCCACATCTAGGGGGTGGAGATGGGTAGGTTTAGGGGTGGAGATGGGTGGGTTTAAGGATCAGGGGGTGGAGACGGGTAGGTTTAGGTATATGTAAGGTGGGAGGAGTTGGATCTGGATCCAACCACGCCCCCTGGATCTTGTGTTCTGCAGTGAGGACCATCTTCAAAAAATGGCGCTACCCTAAGGTCTATACCAAATGAATACATTAATCTAACCATAAGATGGCGCAATAAACCAAGTTTTCACAAGACTTAAACTGCAACATTTTATAGCCACAATTCAGGAGTCATTTATTTAAACTATCACCTTGTAGTACATGCAGTCAATCCTGAAAATAATCCAGCAAAAAAATATAATACACTAAAGGCAGCAGTTGTATCCCAGCATTATTAAGTTATTAGCATGAACCGTGAAAAAAGAGATCAGAGCATATGGATACAGATATTAAGTGCTTTTAATTAAAAATGGCCACAAATGTGTACAAAAATAGATAAATATTAAATAAAAAAAACTTTACATGCATAAAACAGTTTAAACTTGCAGAGTTTACAAACATTCTTTTTTTCCACGTCTAGATTCAGAATTCCGTATTACACAGAATGTATAGCCATATAAGCATTTTTTTAAATCAGAGGCGGTACACATGCTTGCATGTTATTTCCAGAAAATGTCAGTACTGACATTTTGATTGTCACCGAGCCAGTTAGTATGAAATGATTGCAATGCTGAATTGTTTTAGGACATGAGTACGACATGATTCCTTTATTATCATTCTACACATGATTCTGATGTTGGCTCTGTCTTTATAAAATGAAGACAAACATGAAACAATCAGCTTTAGCTGCATCATCATGAATTTATAAAACTAGAGATTCCTATTTACAATTACACAAATACACATCTGCCCTGATTCAATGCATTTCACACAGCCTTTCTGTTTCAGGATTTAGTGCACACAGCTGTCACTGAAGCTATCAAAGCATTTACACTGAAAGTGGCCAGAAACAAATAAAAACAAAACAAAACAAAACACACATATACCCACAAATGTGCACACATACTCTAGGAGTAAAACTAGATGAGTGTCCCTGAGAAAGATCAACTATAAAAAAGCATGAGGAAGAGTTTGAGATAATAGAAAGAGAGGTATGAAAAGGGTGAAAGACAGGTTTGAGAATAAGAAAACAAATTTGGTGAGGGTAAAAGGACAGTTTGTTTTCCAACACTGTAATGAATCACAGTGAGGTGAAAATAAAACCACTGGAAACATCCATTTCACCCTCGGCTGATTACCTGAGATGTCAAGGGCCAGAAGTATAAACAGACTTTTAATTTAATTATTCTATGCTTGAGAGTAATTAAACATTTCAGACATGTATGTGAGGCATGCATTCCATTTTAGTCATAAATCCAATTTTAAAACTGTGGATTAAACATTTTGCTGTTAAGTTTTGCTTTTGCACTGATGGGTACCTGTATGGTCACAGGTGCCCCGACCATATGGCTCTAAAGAAGGGTCGTATTTTGTGAATCATTAGTTTCTGTCCATGTTGAAGCATGTTATATTTGTGTGTTGTTAGTGGAGTGTGAGTGTGGGGTAAGGTGAGTGTGTGGTAGAGCCGAACTTGATGTTGAGATGCGAGTACGACATGATTCCTTTATTATCATTCTACACATGATTCTGATGTTGGCTCTGTCTTTATAAAATGAAGACAAACATGAAACAATCAGCTTTAGCTGCATCATCATGAATTTATAAAACTAGAGATTCCTATTTACAATTACACATTTACATCTGCCCTGATTCAATGCATTTCACACAGCCTTTCTGTTTCAGGATTTAGTGCACACAGCTGTCACTGAAGCTATCAAAGCATTTACACTGAAAGTGGCCAGAAACAAATAAAAACAAAACAAAACAAAACACACATATACCCACAAATGTGCACACATACTCTAGGAGTAAAACTAGATGAGTGTCCCTGAGAAAGATCAACTATAAAAAAGCATGAGGAAGAGTTTGAGATAACAGAAAGAGAGGTATGAAAAGGGTGAAAGACAGGTTTGAGAATAAGAAAACAAATTTGGTGAGGGTAAAAGGACAGTTTGTTTTCCAACACTGTAATGAATCACAGTGAGGTGAAAATAAAACCACTGGAAACATCCATTTCACCCTCGGCTGATTACCTGAGATGTCAAGGGCCAGAAGTATAAACAGACTTTTAATTTAATTATTCTATGCTTGAGAGTAATTAAACATTTCAGACATGTATGTGAGGCATGCATTCCATTTTAGTCATAAATCCAATTTTAAAACTGTGGATTAAACATTTTGCTGTTAAGTTTTGCTTTTGCACTGATGGGTACCTGTATGGTCACAGGTGCCCCGACCATATGGCTCTAAAGAAGGGTCGTATTTTGTGAATCATTAGTTTCTGTCCATGTTGAAGCATGTTATATTTGTGTGTTGTTAGTGGAGTGTGAGTGTGGGGTAAGGTGAGTGTGTGGTAGAGCCGAACTTGATGTTGAGATGCTGTTGTGTTGGATTGCATGTTGCTGGACAGGACTTCCTATTAGACTACCTACTCCACCTAAACATAAATATGAAAGAAATCAATCAAAATAAGGGATATATATATAACATTCTATGTTATAAAACCCATTATATAAATATAAATATTACCATTAAAAAGACTGGGGCTAGTCCGTTTTTTTTTTTAGTTTTTATTTCGTCACCAAAGCTGCATTTATTTGATCAAAATACCATAAAACAGTAATATTATGAAATAGTATTCAAACTTAAAACAACTGTTTTCTATTCAGTTATGATCACTGTCTTGTGCTTCTCTATTTTGTGTTCAAGGACTTTTATTTCGAAGTGTTTCCTGTGTTTAGTTCATGACCACCTTGTTCCTTTTCCTGCCTTGTTTGTTTCCATAGTTACCCCTATTAGTTGTCATGACAATTCATTAGCTCCACCCCCTTGTTAGCTTTGTTAACCTGTGTATTTAAACCCCTGTGTTTGCCCTGGTTCTTTGTCTAGTCTTGTCTGTTTTTTTGTCTGTTATGTGTTGGTTCCCTCCTGGTCCTGGTTCCTGTCGTCATGGTTCTTATTAGTTCCTTCAAAAAACCTTTTCTACATTTGAATCTTCTTGCCTTCATCCTTGAATTCCATCAAGCATAACTAGCCAAAACACAGATCCAGCAGAGGAAATTCTGTTACACTGTTCAGTTCTGTGCCCTTGCTAATTGTATAAATTGGAAAGATGCCATTTTGAAAGACTACTGCCATGGCTTTATTGAACCTATAAAATCATTCATGCCCAAAGGGGTAAATGACTTTACCTTAGAACAATATATGGACTATGCTCTTCTGTTAAGTGGATCCCCCTTCATGGTGGGGGTTGAGGAGGACCCAACCCGCAATTTTTTCATGTGCCTCGAGCTCCGATGGCCACAGGGCACAGTCCACCATGGATTACGGTGCCAAGTCTGGTAGTTGCAAGCCCGGTACCTCACCGCACTTCCTAGTCCAAGATTCTCAACACATGCTAGTTTGGCGGCTGCCACTCTTGAGTCTTGTCCCAACATGGCCGCCACTCTTGAGTCTCAGTGCTCTCAAGCCTGACAATCTCAGAGGTTCTTCCATCATCTGCTGCACTTCCAGTAATGGCGGTCACCATTTTGTGTGTCTTTGCCATACACACTTCCTCGGAGGTGGTGGTGACTGCTGCAGAATCCCCCGAGGCAGTGGCGTCTGCTCCAGAGATCACTCAAGCTCCAGAGCTCAGTCTCCAGTGCACCAGCTTTTCTGATCTGCCATGGTGGTCCTCGGCTCTGCCTGCTTTGCTGAAGGGGTCCTCAGTTCCATCAGATCTGCTTTGGTGGTCCCCAGCTCTGTCAGCTCTGCCCTGGGGGTCTTTAGCTCTGCCCTGGTGATTTTCAGCTCCGCCTTGGTCTTCTGCTCCGCCGTGGGGATCTCCGGTACCGTCTGCTTTGCTGTGATGGTCTTCTGCTCCGCCATGGGGATCTTTGGTGCCTGCTGCTCTGCCCAGCTCAGTCCTGGCCTCCTGCTTGGCCTACTCTGCCATTTCTGCTTTGGTCACCAGCTCCTCTGGCTCCACCTTGGCTCTCTGGTCCACCTCTGTCTCCAGGCCCTCTTCCTGGGCCCTCCCCCGATCCACCTCATGGACTCTTGATTTTGTTTTAGAGCATCTGGAATCCGCTCCTTAAAGGGGGGTGGGGGCTCTGTTTTGGTCACTGCTGTCACTGTTTGATCACTGTTTGTTCCTTTGTCTGCCTTTTTTGTTTCCATAGTTACCCCTATAAGTTGCCATGACAATTCATTAGCTCCACCCCCTTGTTAGCCTAGTTAACCCATGTATTTAAACCCTTGTGTTTGCCCTGGTTCTTTGTCTAGTCTCGTCCGTTTAAAAAAAAAAAGTTTTGTCCATTTTTGTATTTTAAAATCCTGTAATTTATTTTTGTGAAGCCATTGCTCCAGCCTTCACTGTCACATAATTCTTCAGAAATCATTCAAATATGCTCATTTGGTGCTCAAGAAACATTACTTCTTATTATCAATGTTGAAAACAGTGGTACTGTCTAATATTTTTGTAGAAACTTTGTACCTGTTTAGTTACACTGTTTTGTGTGTGTAAGTCTTCATTGTCAGTTTTGATCAGTGTTTAATGCATCCTTGCTGAAAATAAGTTAATTTATTTCAGAAGAATTCTTTCCAGTCAACAGTAGTGTAAGAAAATCAAAAATATTTAATAGCAAATATTAAAGCATATATCTTCTCTTAAAATGTTTTATTACTGTAATGTGTCCAGATTTTATTTTCTTTAATTAAAATTAAAAATTTTAAAAATGTCATTTTTATTTAATTCTTATTCTTAATTTTGTTCTCTAAAGATTTTCATTACTTTATTCTTCTTTTTTTTTTAATGGCTGTAGTACAATTATTTTCATTTAGATTATACTATAATGATGTATGAATAATTTACAATTTTATTTATTTATTTATTTTCAATTTACGTTTTTCTATGGAAATAATTGTTAAAGTGTGAAAAATCATAGTGGCCAAAAATGCATTATTTTTAAACAATATATAATTTTTAATTATTATTTTGGGGTGAAAACTCAGATATGTTCTTCATGTGTTTTAATGAAATTCAAACATATACACTAGTATGTGTGAGAAAGCAGGAGAGAATGAGAAAATGATTCATACTTACTCTGTGTTTCTCTCTGTCTCACAGATACAGGACAGTCTTTATGTGAAAGAAGTATTTGCTTCAGTTGAGAGACTTCTGTCCTGAGTGATGTCACCTCATTCTATGAGAAGACAAAATATATATATAAACAAAGCAGCAAACGCATGAATCTACCATGAATTTTCAGTTGTATTTAATACTGCTAGGTAGGTACCTGCACAAATTATGCATGTGTAAATGTACCTGCAGCTGTAAGTTAGTGTGTGTAAGTTCCTCAGCCTTCCTCTCCAACGACACCACCCAGACCTTTCTCTTCTGTCTGCACCGCGTCGCAGCAGCTCTGTTTCTCTCCAGAAACTTCTCTCTGCGCTCATCTGGGCCTTCCTCTGATGTCCGTCGGCGTCTGCCCGTGGACAGCTGTGGAGGAGATTGCGGACAGGGGGTCTGTTTCGGTGTGGACGACATCTGTAAAACACAAATCTTTTGTTGAATATTACAATAGATTCATTAAAATCTGTAAAAAATTTGAGTTTGACCTAGACCTGTGTAGGTATTGTCTGATGTGAAAGGGGAGGGTTGGTCTGATGGGTGGAGCCAGGATGCAAATGAGCTGGTGGAGAGTGGTGAGCGTGGCTGTGATGTGATTGGTCTTGGCTTTGATGTTGATGTACGAGTCTTTGCGATGATTGGCTGTGGCAGTGCTGCTGGTATGCATGATGATGAGATGCGGATTGTAAATGGGACAGTGGGTGCTGATGTGATGACATCATCTCCATCATGTGGCAAAGCGGATTCTGACTGCCATTGGAAACCGCAGGTTGGCTGTGAGCTGGTATGACCTTTGACCTCTGAAGGATTACAGACGGGGAGAGATGGGTCAGAATGGCTCCTGGGGTCACTGTCAACATCAATGTCATGTAACTCTGTGGATAATTCATGCTTTTTTAAAAGGGAACTGCCCAAAGCAAGATTTGCTTTACCAACTTTTACTGGCAACCATGTGTTTTTAATTTCTACATCTAAGGTTTCCTGTGCATGGGGATTGTTTGTGATGGTAAGATTACTTGGCACTTTTACATTTTTCAAAACGCAAAGAATCTACAATGACGCCAAAGTCAGATGATAACCAGGTCAAGTCGAAGCCTTTGAAATTCAATCCCCTCTGCTTTCTGAAAAGAATCAGTGCATGAGAGTGTGTGTTTATGCATGAATGCCACTTTTTAAACAGGTAACACTGCGTGTTTCTGAATTAGATAACTCAATCAAGATGTCTACATTAGTTACAAAGCACTGTGGCATTATAACCTCTGTCCGACTTGTAATGTTTCTATAGAGACATCACAATCCTGTAACCATGGCGTCAAATAATTAGTATGGGGCTGTTCCTGAAGGGAGGAGCATGAGCCAGAGGGGGCGGGGCCTGGTATACCCATCTTACTACAGTTCATTGACAACTGCGCCTCCATCTGTCATTTTAATAACATATGAAATTATTATGATGATGTAATAAGAAACAGAGGCATTATTTTGATTAATATTTTACTGTGGCGATTGGGTTTGAAATGCTTTCATGTTTACTTACATTCATGGCTGATGTCCCAGGCAACGCATTTGTCTGTCTGCTGTGCAGACAACTGGGTGCAGATCTGTAATGTCAGAGGGATTCTCATTAGCAGTGACCAAAAGAATAAAGTTTAGAAAGTTTACACAGGGCTGCTAGTAGTGTAGGACATGAGTTCCTTTAACGAAATGTGAAAAAAGTATATAATAATTTACGGTAAACATTAATTTGCAGTATTTTGACATCTTTAAACTGGCAAATTCTGTAATTCTGTATAAAGATGTAATGCTGAGATGTTAATGCTGAATATGGGGTATTTTGGTAATGATATATGGTAATACTCACTGTTTATTTGAAGTGGAGTACGTGGCAGTGCATTGAGGCTGAGGCTGTGAGCTGTGTGTGTGGAGCTGGTTCTGGTTGAGATGAGCCAGAGCACACTGCTGCTGTTGCTGTGGTTGAAACTGATGATGTTGACTCTGCTGAGGTTGTGTCTCAGTGTGAGGCTGGTTATGACCTGATGCCTGCACAGAAAAGTTCTAAAAGCAAGAAAATATTTAGAATTTAGATAGCATTTATATGTTGAATATTCTAATACTTAGAATATTTTTAAAAATATATTAAGAAATGCTCCTTCTCCTTGCTCTGTCTTCTATGGACCCCTCCCCGTGTATGTATATGTGAGTATAAAAACGGTTTGATATTTAATACTCTTAATCTGATTTTCTGATAATCTGATCCGATCGTTCGATTCTTTTTACTACAGTCCACAAGAACGCATTACAAACACAAGCAAGTGCAGAATATTTAATGCTACTTCATACAACATAGAATTGATGCAAACATTTATTCATTGGACATTTGTGTAAGCTTTTGAAACATGTATTTCCTCTCACCGATTTTGTCTCCTCCTCCACCTGTGACTGGTTAAGCTCCAATGATGCCTGCACAGAAAAGTTCTAAAAGCAAGAAAATATTTAGAATTTAGATAGCATTTATATGTTGAATATTCTAATACTTAGAATATTTTAAAAAATATATTAAGAAATGCTCCTTCTCCTTGCTCTGTCTTCTATGGACCCCTCCCCGTGTATGTATATGTGAGTATAAAAACGGTTTGATATTTAATACTCTTAATCTGATTTTCTGATAATCTGATCCGATCGTTCGATTCTTTTTACTACAGTCCACAAGAACGCATTACAAACACAAGCAAGTGCAGAATATTTAATGCTACTTCATACAACATAGAATTGATGCAAACATTTATTCATTGGACATTTGTGTAAGCTTTTGAAACATGTATTTCCTCTCACCGATTTTGTCTCCTCCTCCACCTGTGACTGGTTAAGCTCCAGGTCAGTAAAGAGGCCCACTTCCTCACAGTCCCGTAAGAAACGGGTCGGAGTTGGAGTCTGATCTACAGATGAATAAAGAGTACATGTTTATCACAAATGCAATTTTATTAATTAAGGCACATTTCATACACACGGACACGGGTAATTCAAAGTGCTTTACATAAAAATAACCATAAAATATATTAAAATAATCATAACAGGTGAATAAAATATAAAAATGTAAAGAATATAACAAAAATAAAAAGTTGTTTATATTTTAAAAACAAATATGAAAAAAGAGAAGAATACATAAATAAGTTGATACAGTCAGTAGGAAAGCATATATTAATAATTGTAATATTGTATTAATTATTTTATATATTATATTATAACTATACTATATATGTTATTATAAATAATGTATTGATTAATATTAGATTTATCTATGCATATTTGGAACATCTGATTTTTTAAAATAAAGTGCTAGAAAAACATTGGTTAAAGTTACTAAAGTTACTAAAATAGTTTAGTAGACAATTAAAAAATAAACTGATTAAAGCTTAAGCAAATGTGTTTCTATCTATCTATCTATCTATAGAGCATAGACTAAACACATGTAAACTGAGAAGGCATAGGACATTTCTCAAGGTCAAGGAACAAAAACTTTAAATCAGTAGACCAATATCCAGTAACCTCCAGGCAAACCTTTCCAAACAAATGTAGAGAAACTAGCCCTCTTTTCAATGTCATGAGCGGAACTTGTCTGAAGTAATCTACTGGCATGCTCAAAAATGTAAAAAATTAACCCTATGTCATGATTTTGCTCTTGTTGTTTTGGTAATTTAGGGGTAGTCTAAATTAAACTGGTTTTCTAAGCTATTATAAAAGGGGTCAGAAGGTAAAGTCCTTCTTTTGTTTTTTATGTAAATGTTTCTGTCGCTGCAGTGATGGCTCACAGACCCCAGAGGTCAAGGGTCAGGCTGATGTTTATATGTCAGACGCTGGGTTTCCATGGTAACAGACATTGTCTAAATCCTAAATTAAACGAGATAGAGAGAATGACCTATCATGACACACATTCGCTTTTCACAGGCTCTTATATTACTGACCTACGAGCTGTAGATTGAAACTCTTTAGCTGCATAGAAGATATTAAAACTGCATTGATAATAAAACATTAGCCTTTGATATGAGTGGTTAATTATGTGTGTTTTTTTATGAACACACCCTTACCTGAAAGCATACTGTCACACTTAATAGAAGGGAATTTAAGGGTCATCTCATGTTTGTGTCTGTGAATAATTAGGTGATCTTCTCTTTGGAAGCGCTACAAGAACAAGAAACATGGGCGGCCGTGACAATGCTGAATTACAAAAAGGATACATAGCCGTTCCAATATGAATCATAATTTTTCAATAGTAATTCATTGTGAAATGTGATTCAATTTAACAACGTAATTGATGGGTAAAACTTGTGACAGCATACATAAAACACATAGTTGTAGCTCTGAATGATATGACAAACATCAGCAAACTGGACATCTGTTACTTACCTGTGAGCATCCAGGAGCAGTGCATACATATGGCCTGTCCTGATCAACATTCATCACTGAGATCTAAAAACCTAAACATACATATACACACACATGCACACACACATACAAACACATGCACACAAGGGAGATGACATGAAAAAGTGCTCATGACAATTAGACAGACAAACAGACAGATATAAATAACACCTATAAGCAATATAGTGCCAAATATGGATGAATTATTTAAAATTTTCAGTCTCTTGGTTCTATCTATCTATCTGTCTGTCTGTCTATCTACCTTTCAGTCCATCCATATAGAGATACAACATAGACTTTATGAAAATAAAAGATGATAGATATAGATAGACAGACAGACAGACAGATAGATCTATGACAGCCGATCTATAAATCAGATATAAATATAAATATATATTAAATATATAAGACCTATAAATTAGTGAAACATAGTTTTAAAAATGGATGAACTATTTGAACTCCTCTCAGTTCTCTATATTTTGCTCACATTTCCCTGTTTGAGTTCTCTTCTCTACGTGTTCTCTGTATATGAGACGTATTACACCATAGTCGCGCCTTATAACGAGAGCATTCCTCTAGTCATGACAACATCCTTTAGTTCAGCCGGGGCGAGAGTCTGAATTGGCAAGACGGCTCTACGGTGCCAGTGCCAATCGTCTAACCGGCCTGCAGAATGACGTAATGGCGAAACCGGAGGACTCACGCGGTGTCACGAATTTTACAAACCCAAACATCCTGCTCAGGGGCAATAATGTGTCATTTTAGGAAAGAAAAAACATCGTAAAGTTGTCTGAGTCACTTTGGATTATGCGTGACGGCAGATGTCATACAGGGTGTAAATAATAATAATAATAATAATAATAATAATAATAATAATAATAATAATAAAACCAAAGCAAATGATAATATTTAACTTACTCATTCAAAACACGCGCACGTGTGCTATATAACATTTAAAAATGTTACATTCAAATAGGTTTTGAACCGCCAACTGTCAAACAACCATTCACCTTAAACGCGTAGTTGACAAGTGACAATCTAAAAACGACAGACATCCATTTTACAAAGAGTCAAAACATTTTCTATTCTAATACTCAATTTGTCTGATTGTTTGGTGGTGTCACGCCCCCTTAAACAGACATTTAAACAGTTTACCAACATTTTAATGGAAACCGGCATTACTGACAGATACCAACTTGACAGTAAATCAAGAACAACAGCAAGAAAAATCCCAACAACACTGTGCAAGACACGCGTTACGTTTGAGTTTTGAACTAAGTGTAAAATGATATTCACAAGCGAGTGTAGAATAGTAATACTAATTTACCTGAACGCACGCAGACTGAGATTAGCAACGCTCCTCGCGCTGGGACGAAGCACGCTGAAGTGACACGCGATTACAATATGATCTATTTACAGAAGCATTACATCACCTCGCGGTGACGTCACGTGGGATTCCTGAACTTCTAAATCATTGCGGTCCGCTTTTTAAAAAGAGGAGGGCTTTCAGACCGCCCACCGGAGGATGTAGCGGGCGTCTGATGCGGGCATTGGCGCGTTGGGGGGAAAAGGGAAGAGGGAGGTGCTTCGCTCGGTGCTTCGCTCGGTGCGTGCTGCACCAACAGCTGTCTGGAGCGGTGCGCGGGACGGTCCCGATTAGCGAATGGCGTGTGATGATCGAGGGAAGAGAGTAAAGGGGCATGTATAAGCGTGTTAGCCTTTGGTTGAAAACGTTAAATTACAAACTGTTACCAGCCATATGTTTGTTTTTCAGGTGGTCAACGATATAAACTGCATGCTTTCTTTTCAATGAGATTTTGTAATGTGAATCAGACGATTATTTATTCAAAACTGGGCTCTGGGGTTCTGTTAAAAAACAATAATATGTCTTATATAATAATAATTCCAAAATAATTATATATCCAAAACATGGTAGGCTAGTTGTATGGATACATGTTTTATAGAGCTTTGACACAGATGTCAACTTTTAGAAGGGTAAACTCAAATTAAACAACTCTTATCATGTGACTGTTTACACGTATTGTCATTTTCAGGCAGTCTAAAAGTTTGATCATTGAAAATGCATCAGCTACACTTTTAAGAACCTAATAAACATACAAATGCATTTTGGTCGGTGTGATGATAATGTTAGTGTTTGGATTTCAGTTCACTTGCAGAATCAAGACAATGGATAAAGACTGTGTTTTCTGAGGAAATGATTCTAGTGAACAAATGGCTCTGACTTGTGCTATAGTCAAAATGGCTGCCAGAATGCTTCATAAACAAAAATCTAAGGCCACAAAGTATGACACCGGCTGTCATACCAAGACAAGATTTTTAAGCTTTTCACACTCAGACAAATAAATATCTTGATGAATTCACTTGCGACAGGTTATCAAAGTTTAACGTAGTGTCTAACCATATTGTGTTAAACTACTGAAAACAGATGTCATGATTTCACATATATGACAGAATGTGGATACATTCCGATTATCGTAAAACTAAGGGGTGTGTCTAATGTTCAGAACAGTGTGGTCCTTTTGTGGTAAGCACTATAAGGAAAGAGTGAAAGAAAAAGGCAGAACAAGTGAGAGGGAGAGAAAGAGAGAGTGTAATTCATTTGCCTGCTCTAACTTAGAATGCTAGTAGCTGTTTCCTCAGCAACACCACCAAACAGGAAGTGGTAATGATGTCACATCAAACTCCAGTCTTAGCTTACTCCTACGTCTATGAGTATGAATCATACACACACAGAGACAACAGCAGAGGACATGCACCAACAAGTCTCATATGACATCATCCATGTTTCTGCCATGATATAATTCACCTTAAAAAGGAACTGTGTCAAGTTCACCTTTTGTTCACCATTTAAAGTATACACAATGAAATTGATTTTTGTTAATTAACACAACTTAGAAAATTATATTTACATTGATGCATGATGTAATTGATTTACAAAAGAGAAACAGCAATTCATTATAGATAACAATAATAAACTAAAATGAAATGCTGACTCTGATATCAGAGCTATATGTGGTTATTCTTTTGATGTTTTCTCCAATTTTTGGACGTTTTTGGTTGTATGTGAATGAATACAGTATGTGCATGTGTGTAGCAGGTCACATGTCTGTAATTTTTCACATCCTTTGTAATACTTCAGTCTCAAGGTAGATCTTTAAAAGTCTCAAAGATTTATTGCACATGAGTGATATTGGATTAATCAAGCATTTGGAACTAAATAAGTCCTTAACCCTTTGATATTGTTCAGTCATGTTGTTTGACCTGGCATGACCTCCTCACAGTTTCTAGCATCTGGCATTGTCTGCTTAGGTCTATCTTGTTTGAGGCAGATGGTTGCATTTACTAACATCTGGCTGGCTTTACATTATAACATTATATGGTATGTCCCAAAAAGCTGTCTGTAGGTTTATGAGCTTTTCAGTACAATTTGAGTCTTGGGAGTTGTTCGTATATGTACTGTATTCGCACAAAATTATGAAGCTGAAGAGAAAATATTGTATTTCAGGAGTAAATGTTTATGCAAGTCTATTTGTTTAAAAACAGTGCCATGGAAAATATTTGGTCATTTAGTCTCTCGCTTATTTACATAAGCCAACGGCAGAGAACATTTATAACAGGGAGATTTAACGGTTGATTAACAAGTGATGGTCAGCACATGGTCACTGTCACAGGCTAATCAAAGAGACATTCCTCCTGCTCTTTGTGAACGCAACCCCTTACATGGATGCTTGTGTCACACCTGACAGATTCCCAGTCTTGTCAAAGTTTTAAAGAGGTGAGAGGTCAACATTTGTCTTTAGTAAAAAAATTACAGTAGGTCTATTACACAGACATTGGACCTAGTGACATGACATTCCGCTATTGTGTAGCTGGATTCAAATAGTTGCTGTAGTTGTACATTCTTTATTACAACTGAAAAGAATGTACTGAAAGAGTCGAAATAATCTGATAAACTGAAATAATCAATAATACAGTTGCTTATGTGGCCCTTCTCAGTCAAGCATTCCTCGCCTTTCTCCACTCAGGTGAACAGCAGCATGTTTGTTTTGCCAGCCCCTCCTCCTCCTCCTCCTCCTGCTGCTCCTTCGTCATGCTGCTTTGGCCCCCATCCCCCTCCCATTGGCTGCCAGCCGTCTAAACAGCTCCAGCTGCAATCACCACCGCCGCTGCTGCTGCAACTAGCTGCCGGCTATTTGATCACCCCATCCCGCACAGCCTCTGCCTTCGCCGGTCTGCAAGCTCACGGACCTCTGCCAACACATCCATTATGACGGGCGTCGCGGCTGCCTCCTTCTTCTCCAACGTTTGCCGGTTTGGCGGTTGCGGGCTGCATTTCGAGTCCCTGGGCGAGCTCATCGTTCACATCGAAGATAACCACATCGGTGAGTGGCGCTCCGGTTTCGGCCTGCTGTCCCGCTAAGCAGCCGCTCTCAAGCGGCGAGAAGGCGCAACTATGCGCCGCGCATTTGGCTGGGTTCTATGCAGTAACGCGCTAATTCACTTGCACGAACTGGCTTAAAATTTATTATCATTAGCATTGACTCGGTTTAATAAAGAGTCAATAGATAGTCATAAGCAGGTTTCAGCGACGGGTGCATGGGTTCGTGCACGGTTACCAGACGCTGCTCTGTTTAGATCTAGGCCTGTATGTACTTGTGGCAAGCCATATTAACATGTATTGCTTGACGTAACTAATACCTAATTTTGTTGTTGGCAGCATTAGTAGTTTTAGGTTAATGAATAAAAGTTATCCAATAGTGACTAACATGAATAACATACTTTTTTAGTTTCACTATATTGCAGTATATATTATAGTTCATGGTATTACAATGTAATGTACTACTAGTACGTATTCCAATAGAGAATGTTTATTCATTACATAATAGCACATAGTTACTTATTTATGTTCAGGGTTCTAGTATTTATTGAATAGACACTATTACATATTTATTAAACACTGTATTCATGTAAAATAGTTGTTAGTAGACCTGGAATACATACCAGCAACAAATGTAGGGCTCCAGACTGCGACCCTTTTTTCTGCCGGTCCAAATACATTTTTTGAGCAGTCGCACTGGTGTGACCACCGCATGGTCCAACTCAAATGAGAAACATCAAACGGCAAACAAAACAAAAGAGTAACATAACAGTGCTACTCGTTTGAGCTGCGCAGCGTGGACCATGTTTCAGCTTGGATCAATAATTGAGTGCAGCACAAGCAACCTTGTCTGAGCTCAGAACAGGTTTACTCGGGAACCAGTGTTGATCTCACAACACTGTTACTGCACAGCGCTGGGAGATCCAGTGAGAAGCATTTGAATTCTGCACAGCACTGACATAGAAAACCAGAAGTAGTAACGCTAACTATAACCATGGTGTTGTGGCAGAAATAGTCGAATGCTATTAATTAATTTCAGAGTTTGTACAACCTTTTGAGAGAGAAATTCAAGCTCTTTTCAATTATTTTCAAGTATTTCACACAATTATTTCTAGCACAGTGATCCAATTTGAATGTTTTTTACACTTATGTAAAATTTAAAAAACGGACATCAAATTACCACTATAACCAGTAGATGGCAGCAGAGGAGCACTTATTGGCTTATTAGTCATTCATTTCTACTTTTTGCTTTATATTTTGAAATGATAAAATAACTGTTATAAAATATCAAATCATCAAGAAATCAAATTTTGTCAGAGGTTTGCACTTTTTTGTGTATGAAGTAAGAAAATTCACAAAGTGCCTTGAAAAACAAACTTTTCTTCAATTTGAGACTGAATCACACATAAAGAGCATTCCTTTTATAATCAATGAAGTTGTCAGCCAGTTCAGTATAATACTATAGAAGAATAATGGTACATTTAATAAGAGTAGAATATATACATTTTCTATATAAAAAATTAGATTTTGCATGTTATTGTTATTAAAGTAAATTTTGTATGCTTCCCAACTCAAGCTTTACTCAAGTGCTTTACTGTTAAATGTGTATAAATGTGAAATAAACAAGAAATTAATGTGTAATATTATTAGTAACTGCACTTATTAATGCAAAACAATAGTAATTTTATGATTAAATTATCTTTATTTTGAATACTCCCACACACCAACCCCCCAGTGTAACCAAATCTGCTCCTGTCACCACTATCTGTAGAACTTATGGCACTTTTCCACTGCATGGTACGGCTCGGTACGGTTCACTTTTTTGGGGTTTTCCACTAGGTACAGTACCTGGTACCTGGTACTTTCTTTTTAGTACCACCTCGGTTGGGGTTCCAAGTAGGGGTGTGCGATATATATCGTCTGCAATAATATCGTAATTGTTGTTTTAACGATGTGCGATTTGACATTATCGAGTATTTTGCAAAAACCATTCAAAACATCCCTACAGAGCGCACGCATACATTACATGAAGTCTAGACTAGTGCTTGTGCACATTTAGAGTGCGTTCTTTCACTGCATGATTCAGTCTATTAAAATGCATTTAGAATGATCACAAATTCAAGACATGATGGCAGAAAATGTATATATTTATACCACTTCATATAGTTATTCAATTTCACATGAAGACTGCCGTTTTTCTCCAAAAATTACCATGATTACAAATGTGACATTGAATTCAATAAACAATAAGTTAATTAAGACTAAGAGACTTACGTTTTAGACACCATATTGCTTGTTTTTGCTCTATTTCGCCAACAAAAATCATTCCGAATACAGCCACGGCACTGTTTTGTGTCTCTGAGCAACATGAAGGTGTTTTGTTCTTGAATGAATCAACCATTTAAATGATTCGGTTCAATCGCAATGACTCTCTTATTAACAGTGATTTGCTGCCACCTGCTGGCGGTTTTAATTTCAAATTAAATTAATTTCAATGTTTTTTTTCATGTTTTAAATCATTTCAAATATCAGTATTCAACGTTTTATGTTTAATATATCAAAACATTATTTATGTATTTGTAATTGCAGGTTAAATGCATTCATGTCTTGCATTAAACAAAATACATGTGTGTAAATACATCTAAATGCCTCTTCAGATGCAGCTTCTGTGTTTATATAATTTGCTTGGTAACAGCCCAAATGTCTTATTATTATTCTAATTCCCTGATTAAATGTAAGAATTTGACTCAAAAGATAATGGACACTTTTAGAAAAAATGGCTTTAACAATAATTACCATACACTGAACTTGCGACACAAGCACAAAAGAACCGCTAGATTTAAATCAGCACAGCCAGCGAAGGATCGAATGCAACTGTTTTGAACCAGCTCACCTTTTTTAACAACCAAAAAGTTTTGTTGTCTGTTGCGGAAGAACAGACGTTCCTCTCGTTGATAGCAAAGGAGCGGATCCAGCAAGAGCTTGATGGGGCGACGCGGAATGAAAAAGTTTTTTTTAGGAGTCGTGGTAGTAGAGGCGGCACAACTATAACGACATGTGAATAATCCCGCCCACTCTAAAGCGGTACCGAACTGCAGTGGAAATGTGAACCGTGCTGTGCTGTACTGAGCCGTGCCGAGCCGAGTCATACCACACAGTGGAAAAGCACCATTAGTGGCGCTGGTGCCACTGCTCTCAAATGTTAGTCTGGAGCCCTGAAATTAAATGCATATGAATATTGAATATTTGAATACATGGAATTCAAATAATTTGCCATTTGTTACCAGTAGCAGTAGATGTCACTATTTGGATGATTAGTAACAACAAGAAGTCATTATTGGAATAATAAAACTGTAAATATAAAAAAAAATTATATTTACAATGGAACGCACTGTATAAAGGTCTTAGATCATGTAATTGTCACAAGTCACAACTTGTTTCTATAACTGTTTTATAGACGTTTCGTACTGAAAGTTTTTTTTTTTTTCAGAAAGAGGTTTTGTCAGCTGAACAATCTGTAGGCTATGTTGTTACAGTAAAATCCATTGAACGCATTGTACTTCTGTCCCTCACAGACTTTTTTTCATTCCTGTCAAAAATTAAATTAGGCTCTACCCTGAGTCCCTGACTAAGGTGTAAATGTAAAATTGGCTTGCCATGTCTACCGTAATTAGCGCTTGCTGTGGAGAGCCATTGTTTACGCCAGTGTTGTGTATTCAAGCCGTCTGTCAAGTCTGCAGGAATGAATCTCTGTTCAGGTGTTTAACAGATTTACATACAAACTTCCTTTTTCAAATTAATCCCAAGTTAGGGAATCACTATATGAAGCAGAATTAACTTTATTTTGAGAGGTCTGTTGTTGTTTTTCAGAACCCGTTTTTCGCAATAATTTATTAATGATGCATTTTGATTTAAGAGCGTGCACTGTAAAACTTCTTAAACTTTAAAAATTGCAGCCCTCTAAAATGGAAAACTTTAATTGAAGTGGTGCAGAGTTAAAGTTTAGTGATTCAATGCACTTTTTCCAACCACCTTGAATTTAATTACCGATGAAGAAAATCAAGTTAAAACTGAAAACTGAATTTAATTACTGATGAAGAAAATCAAGTTGAAACTCTGAAAACACAAGGAATATAGATGCTATAACACGATGATGAAAACATTACAGTATTGTCTTTGTATGAATGCAAGGCAAACCACCTGGGGTAATGTTTCAGCATTCAATGACCTTACACTGATTGTTTGTGTGTACTTAATATAATATTTGTACGCACTGCTGATCTGTAATGGAAATGCATGAATGTTTATAACTGATATGCAGTGTTTTGCTGTGCTGCTCATATCTATTCTCATGGCAGGGCTTCACTCAGATTCTCTCCATAGTGATTGCAGCTGTCACAATGGAAGGCATCTGTCAGAATGAAATACACCTGCACCCCAGGCTGTGTGTCTGTCAGTGTAGCCTTATAAAAGATCAGCTTGCCTGATTTCCCTCAGGAGTCACAGATCTGACTATTAGAGTTAGGGATTTGACCTCAGAGCTCTTGTTTTAATGAGCACAACAATGAAAGACACCTTTAACCCTCCACGCAAATCATTAATACTACTAATCAATAATAATCCTATTGTGTTTAGACCCCATGCAGTGGCTTGGTTTGGCAGTTTGCCATGAAGATGATTGTTAAAATTCATAATGTAAATTGAAGATGCTTGTGTTAGTTTGTTGTGCACAGTTTTCGATAGGAGATTAATGTTAAGACCTGACAGGGACAACCTTTTAGACAGCTGGCATATAGAGCAGGATACAGACTCTGTCTGAATTACATCCCATGATTGTCTCCAACTCTTCCTCTCTTTCATTGTTTTAGGAAATCGTACACATGTAACAAATTAAGTGTTGGTAATGGCAGGTCATTGTTTAGGCATTAGTTGATTATTTTACTGACAGAAATTGATAAAAAATTTTATGATGGGAATTGGCAAAATGCTTACAAACCAATTTAAAACAAGGTTCTTTGAAAATAAATGTATGGCCTTGAATGAATTTGGACTTTAAGTGCCATCTCAGAAGCCCTGATGCTGTATTTAGTTTTGTCTTGTCTCAGGCGTAAAAGCCCCATTTAGACCCATTTTCCACAATATCAGAACCATATCAATGTTAGACATTAATTTTCAGTGTGTTTTATTAGTATTTTTAGATGAAATTGTATGGATTATTGTTATTGTGCCTTTATAAGTTATCAGCCATAACCAAATAAATATTATTGGTTTATTTTACCGGACTGATTTTTGAAATTGGTGCATTCTAATATTAAATGGATTTCTTTTTAAAAAGTCTTCAAGCTATAGCCCATAGCGACAAAGTAAAAATAATGTATTACATAAATAATTCAGTACTTATTTGAAACCCTCTTTTTTTTTGCAATTATAGTTAGTGTGTATCATGTTCACTACTGCACACCGGTATTGGGTTGACTGTGTGTCATAGTCGTCATGGTGAATTAATCTGTAAAGTTAAATATAGAGGTTGTGTCTGCTTGCAGACATTTTCATCTTTGCATTTTGAAAGTGACGTGACATGTGGCCAAGTATGGTGACCTGTACTTGGAATTAGTGCTCTGCATGTAACCCATCCAAAGTGCACACACACACAGCAGTGAACACACACACACCGTGAACACACACCCGAAGCAGTGGGCAGCCATTTTTGCTGCGGCGCCCGGGGAGCAGTTGGGGGTTTGGCACCTTGCTCAAGGGCACCTCAGTCATGGTATTGAAGGTGGGAGAGAGCGCTGTACATTCACTCCCCCCCCCTACAATCCCTGCCGGTACGAGACTCGAACCCACAACCTTTGGGTTACGAGTCCGACTCTTTAACGATTAGGCCACGACTTTCCCCGATTTCTGCTCTTGGTTTTTTTTTTTATACTCTTCAGTCTTCACTAATATGCTAAATGCAGGTTAAGCTGTTTGAAAGGTAGATGGGAGACAATGTTTGTCCTTAAGGTCATTTAAGTGATGTTCGACAAAAAGTCAGGTTTACACAATTACAGTTACACATTTACTTCCAGAATATAGTGCGTTACTGCAATGTAATTAATTAAATTTATATAGCGCTTTTCTAGGCACTCAAAGCGCTTTACATTGTCAGGGGGTATCTCCTCATCCACCACCAGTGTGCAGCATCTACCTGGATGATGCGACGGCAGCCATAGTGCGCCAGAACGCCCACCACACACCAACTTATTGATGGAGAGGAGACAGAGTGATGAAGCCAATTAGCAGATATGGGGATTGTTAGGAGGCCATGATGATCAGAGGTCAATGGGCAAATTTGGCCAGGATCCCGAGGTCACACCTCTACTCTTTTCAAAAGACATCCTGGGATTTTTAATAACCACAGAGAGTCAGGACCTCTGTTTAACGTCTCATCCGAAGGACGGTGCTTGTTGACAGTATAGTGTCCCCGTCACTACACTGGGGCATTGTTAGGACCCACACAGACCACAGGGTGAGCACCCCCTGCTGGCCTCACTAACACCTCTTCCAGCAGCAACCTAGTTTTCCCAGGAGGTCTCCCATCCAGGTACTGACCAGGCTCAGCCCTGCTTAGCTTCAGTGGGCAACCAGGCTTGGGCTACAGGGTGATATGGCTGCCGGCAATGTAATGTAATGTAAACAAGCAAATGGGTTAACTCCGATGTTAAGACATCATGGTGTATGGTCTGTCTGTTTCTTTTTTACACCAAGTGTATGCTTGCAATCTGTTTTTGCAATGTTGTCGCTTGCTTATCTTATTTGACTTCCACATGATGTTGTTTGTGTGTTGCACCCCAATTCTTTTATTAAATTTTTTTCATAATCAAAGTGAAGCTACTTCATCTGAATGCAAATGGTGTATATGCAATTTCATTCATTCAGTTATCAAATAAACTGCAGACATGTAAAATAATTAGACAAACTGCCTTATCCTGCTTGTCCTAATTGTTCTTTAGATTGATCAATTTATATCTGTGGGCTACAGTTGCAAGGCAGTCGGTTTTGACACTAGTGAATATAAAGTTACATGAATTTATGTAACATTGCCTCCTTGTGGTAAAATTGTGGTGTTTTTACCACATGACACGCTGGACAGACGTTTGCAGACTGTCATAAGATCTGTGCGTGTGCACATTAACATTATGTAATCCAATGGTACCAAGAAAGAGCTGTCATGTTGCTCTGTATAGAAGACTAGATTATATCTTTTGACATATAATTTGTTTGAATACAATGAGGTATGGCAGGTCTCAGAACTTGACTGTGCGTCTTCTTAGGGTATGAGAGTGTGGAAAAGAGGTAGCCTACATGCAAGCAAACACGAAAAGGAAAGTTCATTGGATATATCTGTTTATAGTTGCCTATGCCGAAAGCAACCTTGGGGTTACGAGTCCGACTCTTTAACGATTAGGCCACGACTTTCCACGATTTCTGCTCTTGGTTTTTTTTTTTTATACTCTTCAGTCTTCACTAATATGCTAACTGCAGGTTAAGCTGTTTGAAAGGTAGATGGGAGACAATGTTTGTCCTTAAGGTCATTTAAGTGATGTTCGACAAAAAGTCAGGTTTACACAATTACAGTTATACATTTACTTCCAGAATATAGTGCGTTACTGCAATGTAATTAATTAAATTTATATAGCGCTTTTCTAGGCACTCAAAGCGCTTTACATTGTCAGGGGGTATCTCCTCATCCACCACCAGTGTTAATGTAATGTAAACAAGCAAATGGGTTAACTCCGATGTTAAGACATCATGGTGTATGGTCTGTCTGTTTCTTTTTTACACCAAGTGTACGCTTGCAATCTGTTTTTGCAATGTTGTCGCTTGCTTATTTTATTTGACTTCCACATGATGTTGTTTGTGTGTTGCACCCCAATTCTTTTATTAAATTTTTTTCATAATCGAAGTGAAGCTACTTCATCTGAATGCAAATGGTGTATATGCAATTTCATTCATTCAGTTATCAAATAAACTGCAGACATGTAAAATAATTAGACAAACTGCCTTATCCTGCTTGTCCTAATTGTTCTTTAGATTGATCAATTTATATCTGTGGGCTACAGTTGCAAGGCAGTCGGTTTGGACACTAGTGAATATAAAGTTACATGAATTTATGTAACATTGCCTCCTTGTGGTAAAATTGTGGTGTTTTTACCACATGACACGCTGGACAGACGTTTGCAGACTGTCATAAGATCTGTGCGTGTGCACATTAACATTATGTAATCCAATGGTACCAAGAAAGAGCTGTCATGTTGCTCTGTATAGAAGACTAGATTATATCTTTTGACATATAATTTGTTTGAATACAATGAGGTATGGCAGGTCTCAGAACTTGACTGTGCGTCTTCTTAGGGTATGAGAGTGTGGAAAAGAGGTAGCCTACATGCAAGCAAACACGAAAAGGAAAGTTCATTGGATATATCTGTTTATAGTTGCCTATGCCGAAAGGAATTTTGCATGATGTCATACCCTCCCGTGATAGTCGGTCCTCCGGGTATTTGGACCTGTATTTAGGTAAGTTGTTGTTTAGTGTTGTGGCAGTGGAAATTTGTTCAGACATGCCCGTTTCATTTCCTATCTATTGTATTTGCATGTCGTAGAAATACAAATGACATAAGTTTAAACAACTGAAAGCCGAGGTACTACGGCCAGTGTTTGTTGTCGTCTCTTATCGTCTGCGTATTGAGTCACTGCAGGTCTTTTCTGTCCCAGCAACTGACAGCGTAACCATGGCAACAATGAAACTAAATTAAACTTTAGTGAAAGATCTAAAAGGGTTTTAGTAACACACTGAAGTAACAAAATATCAGTCCGAACGGTTTTGACGGTCACCGTTATCATACACCGCTTTTTCATGTGCACTAAGCCTATTATACCTAAACAATACAACAGCGCTATGTGGAACTGTCTACAGACGATTTTTGTTGTTGTTGTTCTCTCGCTAACCTAGCATACGAGTTGGGCAATTAAATGTTGCCATTTTATTAATTTAAACTTAAATATAAAACTGTAAGGCATTCGGAGTACTAGATACTTGAAACTTGGGCGAGTTTCTTTCAGTGACCAGAAGATGTCAGGCTTGTTACACAATATCTGTTTGCTCTAGCAGTCGGTAAGGGAAGTGCTAGATGATTTTAAAAGTATGGAAAGGCATTTGTAAATGTTCAAGTTTTATTCTTTTGAGGCCAAAATTGTCTAATATAGCTAATAATACAGTTCTCATTTATAGATTTGAGGTTTTGTTGCTATTAGTTGTTAATGAAAAATATATTCATAATGGAATATTCATAATCTTCTATTCCTCACTGTTGCTCGTCTTTAGGCTGTTGTTGATTTGCTGAGTGATATTATGGTGAATATTTCAATGTAAACATGTTGTTCTTAATAATTTTCTGAACTTATACAATGCATTTTTTGGGCATCTAGCTGAAATAATAGTTGCAATAATAGTTTATGAAATGTGACAAACTAATATCAAGAAATGATGATAATTATAGAAGTTAATTCTGTTCAGCTTAGTTGAGATCATTATGCTTTAATTGCATGTGTGTGTGTGTGTGTTTGTAAGAGAGAGCGGTGCATTAAATGACTCGTCAGGCCTTTTTATGAGGCAATTAGTGAGATCCAGTGGAAAAACCATTATACCAGCTTTCCTAGTCCCGCCCAAAACACAATGTGTGTTTGTCTGTATTAAACATGTTGTTCTTAATAATTTTCTGAACTTATACAATGCATTTTTTGGGCATCTAGCTGAAATAATAGTTGCAATAATAGTTTATGAAATGTGACAAACTAATATCAAGAAATTATGATAATTATAGAAGTTAATTCTGTTCAGCTTAGTTGAGATCATTATGCTTTAATTGCATGTGTGTGTGTGTGTGTTTGTAAGAGAGAGCGGTGCATTAAATGACTCGTCAGGCCTTTTTATGAGGCAATTAGTGAGATCCAGTGGAAAAACCATTATACCAGCTTTCCTAGTCCCGCCCAAAACACAATGTGTGTTTGTCTGTATGTGCTGGTGTGCATAATTTGTGCATTTGTGTGTGTGAATGCTTATGTTTTTGTTTACCTTTTCATGTGTGTGCTCGTCCTTGAGCTTGCGTGTGTTCGTGTGTACATACGACAGTGTTTGGAGCATTGTATCCTGCTGAGCTCTGAGAAGTGTAATTACAGCCTCGTTTAGAGTCCTCTCCATCCCCTCCTTCCAGCCTGTCTTCCCCTCCCCCCCTTCCCTCCATCCGGAGACCTGCTGCTCTCCAACGCATTAAAACACTCCCCTGCTTTTTAATTAGCCGTCTGGAAAACAAACCCCGCATTCCTGCATCGCCGTTCCATGCCAGGCTCCTCTGACTTATGCACAGACTCACACTAACAGGGACACACACATATTGCCGTCTGATGGTTTTTGTGTTGTATTCCACCACATGGTGGCACATTTGCTCTTCTGGTGGTTTCAGAGCCCCCTAAAAAGTTTCCAACTACTCCAAAATGTTCTTACAGGCATGCAGTTCTGTATAATTTAGATCCACCTGATCCCAAATCAGTGTGTATGACAGCAGTAAATAGCCCAGTGAGGTTTGATAGGCAGAGGATTTAATGATATGGCTGTGAATAAAAGGCATGTTTATAGGAGAAAGTTCTTTAATGTCCTCATAGAGGGCCCAGTATTATTAGCCCTGCATAAAGATTTCATAGGGATTTAATACTGGTCATGGCTCATTAAAATGCAATATTACTGCTACTTCTTGGGACAAGTGGCGCTTTCAACTCAAGTTCCTGTTGCCATAAGGATGGTTGTTGTTTGTACTGAATTATGACAGGCGTAACTGGAATTTATGATTTTGCTAAATGTGAAAATTAACTCTGGGGCGTTCAGTTTAAGAGGTACTGAATGTTAAGTGTGTGTGTGTGTGTGTGTGTGTTTCTTCCTGCGTGTGTATGTCCTTGCTACTTTTCCTGTGGAAAGACCTTGTGTGCCTCCATTTTCTAGGTGAAAGGAAATCATAAAATTGGAAAACATTAACTCTGCCCTCCCTTTTCTGTTCTGCCCCTGGCACACGTAATTATACTTCACCCCTACACACATAATACTAGAATTAATTTGCTGAGATTTAAGGTATAATTCACCCTAGAGAAATGAAAATTCTGTCGTCATTTTCTCACCCTCATGTTCTTTAAGACCTGTATGACTGACTTTCTTCTGTGGCACACAAAAGAAGATATTAATAGGAAAGAACTGTTCTTTTTCACATAATGCAGTGAAAGGGAACCAAGGCTGCAAGTAAGATTTTGAAGTATTTTATTTATGACTTTAAAAGGCTTGGAACATCGCAAAAAAGGCTTATGGGCCATTTTTTGGTGTATATATATATATATATATATATATATATATACACGTGACCCTGGACCACAAAACCAGTCTTAAGTCGCTGGGGTATATTTGTAGTAATAACTAAAAAAATGTTAAAGGAGAATAATGGTTAAGCGAACATGGTGGAATGCTTTTAATGGCTTGGAGTAATACCTCGTTTTAGACATATGGGACCTATTAAATACACTGCCTGTTATACACAAATATAACTGCACACTCGCATAAAATGCAACCCATTTGAATGCAGAAAACCCTGGTTTTCTTTTTCTACTTTCTCCACAGTCATTGATAACTCTAAAATAATCATGCAGAATGTGCCAGCTTCTCTCTCTCTCTCTCACACACTCACACACTCAGCAGTGTGCCTTTTGTCTCTTTGTGAGGTCTTCTGTGCACCATTTATGTTTTAATGAGCTCTAAGCAGCAATTAACATCCTACAATTCACACACGCGCACACACACACACACACACACACACACACACACTCTCTCTCTCTCTCTCTCTCTCAAACACGTACAGTGTGGTAAACAATGTCTTCGTTAATTAACATATTTTGAGTATGTGCATATGTGTACAAATAAGACACATACTGATCAATGTGATCATAAGGGACTCTTTGCCACATGAGGGCAGTCTCAGGCCAAGATTCAGACTATAACCGGGGACACACACACACACACACACAGTTGGCAGAGGAACGTTTGAAGCATTGCCTGGTGGCCTCAGGCAATGGGAGCTGCCTGCTGTCACAAGTAGAATGGAAAAAGTGTGGTGGTGTGGTGGTTGGGATGGTCCTGCAGGGCATAAGGGTACTTGTCTGACAAACTTACAGTAAGCACAAAATAATGGTTCGAGCTGCTGCTTTGTCTGTGAGCACCCATGTAATACAGCATACACAGCCTTTGCTTTGACCTATGTGTGTACATCTTTACTGTCTGCTTTTTCCTGTGTGTTTTGCAGTCTAATGTGTTTGTCTTTTCTCTATTCCTCTCTCAGACACAGATCCCAGAGTTTTGGAGAGGCAGGAGCTGCAGCAGCCCACATATGTTGCTCTGAGCTACATTAATAGGTATGTCTATACTAAGTCTACACTAATTTGCTTAATAAAAAATATGAATAAATACAGTACCATTCAAAAGTTTTGGGTCAGTCATTTTATTCAGCAAGGATGCATACAATTGTGACAGTGAAGACATTTATAATGTTACAAAAATAAATGCTGTTCTTTTGAACTTTCTATTCATCAAATCCTGAAAAAATGTATCAGCGTTATATTACAAAATATTAAGCAGCACAACTGTTTTCAATATTATTAATGATAAGAAATGTTCCTTAAGCATCATTCAGGATCATGTGACACTAAAGACTGGAGTAATGGCTGCTTCACACCATCACAGGAATAAATTCCATTTTAAAATCTATAAAAATAGATTTTTTAAATTGTAATAATATGTTAAAATAATACTGTTACTGTATTTCATTTATTTATTTATTTATTTATTAGAAATGCAGCCTTGGTGAGCATAAGAGACTTTCAAAAACCATACAAATATCTTACCAACCCTAAACTTTTGAATTGTAGTATACACATACAAACACTTTTATATATACAATGTATTATAACCTTAAGCACATACATGCATACATATATGCAAGAAAAGTTAAACTAAAACGCAATGGGAAATTTCTGTAACAATATATATAACATCAAGAAAACTGTGCCACGGAAATTACACACTTGGGAGGTCAGTACAGAAGGATGCCAATTGTATTTGACACATATTTTAGTTACCCAATTCCAATTGTTGCTTTTTCCGTTTTGTGTAATCACAGTCATTCCAAGAACAATAGTCCTCAGGTGCATCATTACCTGTCCTGCACATCAATCTATTAACATGACCTTTTGTTTGGCGTTTTTTCTTCTTCTTTAGGTTCATGACTGAAGCAGCACGCAGAGAGCAAGAAACTCAGAAGAAGAAGGTCCAACCCAAAATTGCAATATCAGTCACTGGAGGTGTATCGCGTAACAGTACGGCCACGCCTCCTCGGCATAGCAACGGCAGCCTAACTCCACCCGTCACCCCTCCCATCACGCCCTCATCCTCTTTCCGCAGCAGCACACCCACAGGTGAATGGAGTTTGTGTGTGATATTACACAAGTTAGATTTATATATGAAAAACAATCATTTGAAATATTTCTAACTCCTTAGGAGTGTTTGTAATACTCATGGAAAATTTAACGGTTGCTGATTTCTTATGTCTTAATTTGTTATAATTAAGTCTGAAATGTTCTGATTTATTAACCTCTAAATTATGGTCTGTTGCATTTGCTGTCAGAGTTAGTTCCTCCCTAAACCTAAAGATGCACTAATTGAATGTGTGTGTCTGTACTGAAAAGTTTCCATTGGTTTAAATCCAAGCTTGGGTGACGTCCACACTTCCTGCCGCTCCATTTCCTGTTTGTTTTATACTGTTCTTGTCTTTTAATGAGCATTTAAATAAGCCCGTCATTATATCAGTGTATGTTCTGTGTTGAGAAATATGGCAAGAGTTAGAAACATAAATAGCAGACTGCCTTGAATTCAACTGAATCTGTGCTGCATAAACAACTGTTGGTTTAGAAATATTAAAGGATTAGTTCACTTCCAATAACTAAATTATCAGGACATTTTTATTCTGGAAGTGAACTAATCCTTTAAACCTGAACTGTGGCCAAAAAAACACTAATGAAGAAACCCAGGATAATTGGAGCAAAGGGCACATTTGGGCACTTTCTCAGTTCTCATTAGTTCTTTCATCAGCCAATATATAAAGCAAATAAATGACTAATTAAAGAGTTTAACTTTTTCACACTCAGGCAGTGAGTGTGATGAGGAGGAGGTGGAGTATGAAGACTCTGACAGTGACGAGTCCTGGACTACAGAAAGTGCCATCAGCTCAGAGTCCATCCTTAGCTCCATGTGCATGAATGGAGGCGATGAGAAACCCTTCGCATGCCCTGTTCCAGGATGCAAGAAAAGATACAAGGTACTACTGCACTCATAACTCAAATAATTTATTTATTTATATATTTGAAATATAAGTATTATTGTGGTATCAGATATTTAAAAATTCATATTTATAATTTGTTTTACACGTTATAATACAAATTAAGATAACATATTACTGTAGTATGATTTACAAATAAAACAAAACAAACTGTGGTTGGTCACATTATGTGTAATTTAGACGGTCTCTTCCTGTCAAAGTATAGAAAACCTGCAGTGGATTACATTAAATGTGTTTTTATTCATGAAAAGTTCTCATTCCTGCTTTTCCTTCTAACTTCTGTTTCAGAATGTGAATGGTATTAAGTACCATGCTAAAAACGGGCACAGGACGCAGATCCGTGTGAGAAAGCCCTTCAAGTGTCGCTGTGGGAAAAGCTATAAAACCTCTCAAGGCCTTAGACATCACACCATCAACTTCCACCCACCGCTGTGATACACACACCATCCTTTCATTTACATTTCTGGATCATATGTAAACTGGGATTCAAATGCTGATTTCATTTTTTTACTACTTTTTTTCTCTTTGTGTGATTTTATATATACTGTACATGTAGATATACTTGTACATTTGCACATTCCATGTATATCATTTCTTTACTGTTTTTTAAGATATACTTTATTTTTCATTTTCCTTTTCTTTTTTATTTAAGTGACACAGTCACTGATAAATGAAAATTACTGTGCTGAAGATTAGGACACGGCATAAACATTTGTTTCTGATTTTAAAGTCTGTTCAGAGAAAATGGTTTAAAATCAGAAAAGAAGAGTTAAGAAATTCTAGGCAATTTCTTTTTGTTCATCAAACCTACTTAAAGTGAAAACTACAGTAGGTACGTTGAAACATGTACATATGAAATTATATAAAGACACATTTATATATATATATATTAGTAGCTAAGTTGTATTATCCAAACATTTTATTTTCCATGATATATTTTGCAGAACATTTATATTATGTTTTATACAAGAACTTTATCACATCTTTATGGACTCTTTTTTTCCTGAATTACATTTCATATTTTTATTTGCTTTGTAGAGAAGCAGTCTTTTACTGTCTGAATTGGAAGGACATTGATCTCAGGTCACAATACAGCTGCCAACTTTCAGACAGACAAATCAGGAAAAAGGAAAAACTCACTTCCACTCACTTCATTCCAGAACATTCCACACTGAATATCAAAACGGCTGACATTACCGAGTGTAAAGTTACCCTTCCAGATTTCTTTTGCATGTGGCTGGCATGCAGGCAGCGCCATCGGTGTGAAATTGAATTCTCTGCATGTGGCCTTCTCCAGACGACTGCAAGCGGTTACATGACGTAGACGTGGTTTCTGTCTAGTTGCATTTGAGTTCTGAGCAATATTTTACATAATGATCCCAGAATGAAAACACATTATTGTTGAAGCCAACAATAATCCCATTTGAAATGCATCAGCTTAAAGAAAGACAAAGAAGGGCAGATTGATTCTGCCCTATTACCCTGCTGTTATGCCAGCAGTGCAGAAGTGCCAAGTTATTCTTCCCCAACTGAAAAAGAAACATGGATGATCTGCCAAACACACGACGGGTCACATCTGGTTATCCGTTTGGTGCCTGTTAGTGGAGGAGCCTTAAAGAGGACCTAAACTTCTCTTTGTGTACTCAGCCTTGCAGTATTTTTTGTCAGTTTTAGCTCGTACGATCTTTATTATGGTCGTTACTGTTGTTTATTTTTTTTATTTTTGACACATTTGGGACTGTCCTCGTGGTTGTGTTTGTGTATACGTATTTGTTAGCCCTCTGCTTGCCTTGTATTGTAGGCTACGGCTTTCTAGCATGACACGACCGCTTAGCTGCTCTGCTGTCTCTTGGCTTGTAGTCTTACTATTACAGTCTTTGTTGTCAAAAGTATTATACCATTACTTTATATTGTTACTGCTAGTATTACAGTTCGATAGTGCCAGATGCATAGCTACGCCTGAATATATTTTCTCAACTTTGATTCTTGAACGATTTTGCATTGGATCTGTTGTTGGCCAAAAATAAAAGCATACCACAGTTTACAAAAGTAAACTGTCTTTAGCAACTGCTAAGAGCTTAAATGTTTGGTGCAAAGAAGCTTTCCTATCCACTAGTCTGTTTTTCTTGGTTAGGGTTGGTCAAATTAAACAACACGGACCAAAATCGGCACTGCCATATCTCCAGATATGAAGCTTAGAAAAACAAGGTGCTGTTCAATGAAGCTATCAGATCTCCATGGTTCTTTGAAATGTATACCATGGTATTTTTATGGTATTTTATGGTACATGTCCAAAAACATGGTAATACATGATACTTTTTTTTTTGTTAGTGGTGCTAAGATGGGACAGAGAAATTCAATATGGACAAAATGTTCCATATATTTCCATATTTGGACCAGGATCTGTATTTAAACACTAATATCTTGGACGGTTGCCATGATTTGTCTGGGAAAAAAAAGAGGCTTAAAGTTGACTGAATGGATCGTTACTATAATTTAGATGCCAAAAACTGGAGCTAGGGAATGAAGGAAGTATTGGATGCCTATCGTTGAGTGACTCATTGTAGATGACTCACTGTCCTGTTATTTTCCAATTCATCCAGTGTCATGTTTGTTTGTATGTATGTGTGTATATTTTTGGACTATGTACCAGTAACCACATTTGTACCTCTCCTTGGCCTCAGCTTTGAATTGCAAACTAGAACCTGTTAAACATGATTTTTATTGGATAGGATCCGAGTGACTCCTAACACCTAGTAATGTGACTGAGATGCATTTATTTTGGAGGGAGTTTGATATACTATATTAGTGAATGTATCGTATTGCAAGTCTTTTGTAAAGTGCTTTTGAAATTATATTTTCGTACTGTATGTTTTTGTGGAAAATGTTTTGTGGAACCGAGGCAATTTGTATGTGAGACGACATATAATGTGTGTGTGTTTGTGTGAGCGAACGAGAGACTCTTTTGAGACGTCTTTATCCTCAAGCTGCAATGTAAACTTTAGGACAATGGTACAAAAATAAAGAAAAGCAAACAAGTGCGCTGCCTGTTTCTGTGTTTTATTGTCCATAGAGTGTTGATGCAATGACTATTCTGTTGTGTAATGATTTGCTGATACAAGGACAAATGTTCAGTTTAATGAACTTGAGCTGTAGCATTCTTTATTAATAAACATACACTTGATACACACAACCACAGATCAACCCTAAGTTAAACTTCCTGGCACACTTACAGTGGGAAGCATCAGCTGTGTTGTATAAATGGATTTCAAGCAGGAATGTGTGATGGATATAATGCTGAAACTAAATGTTTTAAGTTGTTCGATGCAAGATGTTTGAACCAATGATGCACTGAAAAGTTGCACAGCCATTGATTTAGCACACTGGCTCTGGATTGAGTTACTTGGTCATTTTTGCTGAGCTTCAAGAAATAGTTCACTTAAAAACAAATGTTTTGTCATCACACAGAATAACATTTGTTTTAAATAATTGGATTATTTAAAGGAGCTACTAGTAGAATAAATGGAGACTGGAGCTTTCACGCTTCCTAAATGAATTGGTTGAGCCACTAAACAATTCATTCACAAATTAAACTGATTCCGTATGGAAGCTTGTTTCCACCACGGGATAAAAAAAAAATTTAATTGTAACTTCTTTTCTCACAATTCTTTTTCTTCTCAGAATTGGGAGTTCAAAACTGTGGCAGAAGCAGGCTTCCATAATTCAGTTAATTGGCTCAACTTAAAAAGATATTATGATATTTTTTTATGGAGCTTTTACATCTTTTCTGAAACTTAAAAGCTCCAGTCCACATTTATCGTAATTGCATTTGAAGCACAACCAGCAATTAGTTTCACAGAAGAATGTTATATGGTTTTAGAACAAAATGGGGGTGATTAAATGGTGACAGAACTTCCATTTTTAGGTGAACTATCCCTTTAAATTAGTCTTTTAGTTACTGTTTTTCACACATAAAGCATTCAATGTCTCCAAGGTAACGATTTTAGAGTAATTTTAGTGATTTGGCTTTATTAATTTTGGCCATCTCCTTTTGGCTAAATAAACATAAATCATTGCATCATTAGTCCTTTAAAATGAAGTCTACATTTTCATAAACAACAACCTAGAGCTATCTGCTCTCATTTTAAAGCGCAATCAGTTTTACAGTAGTGCACAACATTTTAAACTAAAAAGTGCTTTTTATTAAATTTTTTTATATATCTATTACACCTGAAGACCATTATTATAGTATTATGTCCCTTAGAAGCTTAAATATCTGAATTAATGCTCGTCTATGTGCAAATCAAATATTCCGATAGCAAGTCCTCCTGGCACGAGTTGTGCAGCGGTTACGACAAAGTGACAACATCAGCGTGTTTAAAAAAAAAAAAAAAGACACTGAAGCCCCTGAATCACCTGAGGCGTTTTATATTGAACCAGAATCAAATAAATATTTTCCTTTCTAATCAAAGTTGTCAAAGTTCAGAACATTTTCTTCAAAGTGTGTGTGCACATGCTTTTCGTAGAGATGCTGCTGGCAGTCCAGAGGAAACTGCTCGCTGCAGACAGGACATACCCTCCAGTGAGACTCCACGTGGCGTTCAAAACTGCTTTGCTCAAAGTGCGGCGGGAAGATCACCTCACACAGGGGACACCGCTTATGAACATCAGGTCTGAGTGGGGAAGAAAGTGAGACGGTTTTATTCTACAACTATGGTGGCAAGTGGAATGTGTTTGGAATGAATGATTGCTTATTGCTTACTACAACATAATATGCAGGACTGCTTACTGCCTACTACAAGTTTACAGTGGAAACTATGAGAGAGTAAACATTTTAAACAGCAGTATGCTATGTGTTAATCTCACTATTGTTTAGTCAGCAAGTGGTTGTCAGTTATCTGAAAAAGTCCTAACTTTTAGCAGTCAGATCCAACAAGACAATAAAATAAAGCAAAATAAAATATTACTTTCTGTCAGTCATCACTTTGGAAATGGAAAATCAATTCCAGGACTGTTTCGAATGAAAAACTAGCTTACTGGTTATCAGGGTTATTGTTATAACAAACTAAAAACATTTCCAATACTTGAAATAAAATACAATAAAAATAAAATACATAAAATTGATTTCAGCTAGTTTCCAAGGTAACTTTTTTCATTTTCATTTAATTTAATTTGAAGTACTAAAGCAACAACAACAACAAAAAAAATTATAATAACAAACTTACTAAACTATATTTAAAAAATAATCATAAAAATGACAAAAAACACTTGAACTTAAATTACAAAATCTTTAGCCAACATTAAAATGAAAACAGAAAATATAGAGACAATTTCAAAAATGTTAACAAAATTTAATAGTATATAAATTATACTAAAATAACTGCTGCTGCACACTATGCAGTATATACTGTACTGTAGTGTTTACGGTCTAATATTTAGAATAGTTTATAGCACACACTTTGTAATCATGAATCAACTGTAAACCTTTAGTATGCTTCATTGTCACATAACCTCACCAAACTGCAAATGACATCCAGTTATTACCTTGGAAATAAGTATTTACGGTAATATTTTATTTCATTTTTGGGTAAAGAAATGTTTTTGTATGTCTTCCAAAACTTTTGACATTCAGATCCAATAATGAGTCAAAAAACCCTAGAAAGAACATTTATTTTAAAATAAAATAAAATAAAAAATGTAAAAAACATGTACATTATTGCATCATTGGCCTTTTAAAATAAAGTCCTTATTTTATAAACACATTTTATAGAACAAAATTAAATAAAATTGTGATATTACTTTTAGTCATTTGTCACTTTGGAAATTGAAAGTCAAGTCCAGAGCATTGCATTGTGGGATACAGTGTTTCACATAGTATGCAGCATACAACAGGTTTTGGCAAATATAGTACTTCTAAGCATTCAATGCATACTAACAGTGTACAGAATACGCAATGCAAACACAGTATGAGTAGTATAGTTGCATGTATTTCCTAACATTCACCTGGTGTCAAAGCAGAAGCTGGTATGGCTCTCATTAGATTCCAGACTCTGATGATCGCAGACTGCAGGGGCCTCACCATCACCTCCCTAAGAAAGACATAAAAACCAAAATGAAACGCACACATCATTTCTTCTTGACTGAGACATAATACAATGTTCTTCAGCGGACACATTTAGCTGCCACCTCTCTATTGAGACATAACAGCTAAGATCTCACACAGACACACACACACACCCACCCACACTTTCGATGAAAAGCCACGCCTGTCTGCACACAGCCAGCTTCCTGCAAAGGTTAATGGGCTTTTAACGCAGCAAACGAGAAAGGAGGAGAAAGGGGTCAGCGCCGATCTGCACCCTCAAATATCACAGGCCGGCACCCCCAGCCAATTAGCATAGCCCTCGTCAACATCTCTCTCTAACGAGCCTCTAGCCTCGTCACTCTAATCCGCTAACGAGCTCAAAAGAGAACAGCCTTAATTGCAGTTTCATGCAAATGAACCACCTCAGTATTCACCTATGAACTGAGGTCTGATGGTGCGGGGAATGCAGAGGGCAGTGAGGAAAAGAAGATGAAAAAAGAGTGAATGAAAGAGTTTGAATCCAAGGGCGACAAGGTGGAAGTCGAGAGGAAAGGCTGAAAACGGAAAGAAAGGCTGAGAGAGAGGAAGAAGAAGTGAAGGTTGCTGAAGAGTGGCAAAAAGGCAATGCCACATACAGTATCAGTTTAAAGACTGACACAATAACACCCCGTTTGTTAGCGCTGAAGCTTGCAAAAAGCTTCATCAAGACGTAAAATAAAGCTGATGAGTCTTATGAACTAGTTTTATGGGTCCCATTTTATATTAGGTGACTTTAACTATAATGTACTTGCATCAAAATAATTGTTTGCTGCGATGTACTCATTGTGTTCATGTTGTATTTTTAGATACAAGTACAATGTAAAAACATTGTATGTATACAATAAGTGCATTGTAAATATAAAGTTTTAATTACATTGTAGTTAAAGACACTTATTATAAAGTGGGGATTCTTTTTTATTTTTTTTAGGATTATTTTATGGTCCTTTTGCATCCTTTTTGAAAGAAAACAACAATTCTGTCTCCCTTATGTCATTACAAACCTGTATGACTTTCTTTTGAATAATGTGCTGGTCGCTCTTTTCCTTGCAATTATAATGAATGGTAATTCAAGTTTCCAAGCTTTAAAAAAAAAATGCAAATGTCCCATAAACGTATCACAAAAGTAATCCATCGAGTCTTATGAACTAGTTTTATGGGTCCCATTTTATATTAGGTGACTTTAACTATAATGTACTTGCATCAAAATAATTGTTTGCTGCGATGTACTCATTGTGTTCATGTTGTATTTTTAGATACAAGTACAATGTAAAAACATTGTATGTATACAATAAGTGCATTGTAAATATAAAGTTAATTACATTGTAGTTAAAGACACTTATTATAAAGTGGGGATTCTTTTTTATTTTTTTTAGGATTATTTTATGGTCCTTTTGCATCCTTTTTGAAAGAAAACAACAATTCTGTCTCCCTTATGTCATTACAAACCTGTATGACTTTCTTTTGAATAATGTGCTGGTCGCTCTTTTCCTTGCAATTATAATGAATGGTAATTCAAGTTTCCAAGCTTTAAAAAAAAAATGCAAATGTCCCATAAACGTATCACAAAAGTAATCCATATGACTCATGCACTTTAAGCCTGAAGCCTTTCCAATGTATGAGAAAACAAAACAATTGTGGGTAAGTAATTAATGACAGAATTTTTATTTTCAGTGAAGTAATCCTTTAAGCATTTATTGTTCAATCCTCTTATATCACACTCCTTTTCACATTTGAAAAAATTTAGATACAACTGTAAAATCTTGCCAAACACAAAGATGATTAGACATCTCATTAACGAGAAAGGAGTAATGTTTGTTTTTTATTCACTATAAATTGTTTTTGTGAATCATTGTAATAATATTTGAATCATTTTCAAGATAATGCTAAATGATATCTAGTCTAACAGGGTTTTTCCAAACTGGGGTTTGCAAAACCCTGGGGGTTCATGAGTTGATGAAAAGCTAATAATTAATTAAATCATAAAAAAAATTATATTAAAATAAATAATTCTAAAATTAAAAATAAAATTACAATACAATTTTTATTAAATTAAAATAATTTAAAAAGTCAAAACACTTACTAAAAAAGATGAAATATTTTGTTTACCTACATGTCATGTGACCATAAACCAACCTCAGAGAACCATAAACATTCAAATGTGTTGTTATTGAAATGCAGTATAATATCAAGTAAAAACACATTTCTGCTTTGGTGTTAATGAAGATGAACATATCAGTTTTATCAATGGTGCTGTGACAAAAAAGTTTGGAAATCACTATTCTAAAGCTGTAACGTTGAAAGAACATCTGCTAAATGTCACTGTAACATCAGACAGGATGTGTTTTAACAATGTACTGCAGATAAGCAACAGCTTTAAAAATGACACTGTCCAGATTAAAATGCACTCTTCCAATACTACCCATCAAGCACTACTTATAGCAGTCTGAAGTTACATTAAAACAGACCATGTCTATTGTACATCATGTAGCTGCCAAAGGAAAACATACACAGTAGAAGTTGTTGTGGTGCTTTCAAAATGTTTCCACTGCTCTATCTATGTGTACAGTATGTGTCCTTACATTAGGCCTCTCTTCAGCAGGATTCTCCAGGCCATCAGGGGGGCTGAGACTGCGTGATGGCTGACTGCAGACCACAGGACCACCCCACGGCGGTGGAGCCAAAGGAGGGGGCCGGCAGGTCTGTTCTGGGGATAATGCCCCATCTGCTCCATCTAAGCACCAACAATTCAGGAAGTTCTGAATAGGGCTGTCACATTTCAGTAGTTAGATACCAATGTCACTGAACTGGTCTCGATAATCTACCAATTTCGACACAAAAGCAAAACAAATATACTACACTTATGAAATGCAATTAACTGTATATTTGTAAATATTAAGCAGCAAAACTGTTTTCAGGATTGTTAATAAAGAAATGTTTCTTAAGCATCAAATCAGCATATTAGAATGATTTCTGAAGGATCATGTGACATTGAAGACTGGAGTAATGACTGCTGAAAATTGAGGAATAAATATTTCACATGAATAAATAACGTTATATATATATATATTTATATATATATATATTAGAATAAAAAGTACACATGTAGTTGTTTTTTGGTGTTTGGCTTAATGTTATGTTAGAATCATTATTATACTCATACCTTTTGTTCTTTTAATATTTTGAATTGTTTTTAGCTTTTGTTTTCTTTTAAATGTTTAGTTTTGAAATGTTGTTGTATGATTTGTCATTTTTATTTAATTTATTTTATTTTATTAAATGTGTACATATATAGTATTTATAGAGTTTTAGCTTTTAGTTTTAATTACTTTTTCTTATTTGTAAGTCGCTTTGGATAAAAGTGTCTGCTAAATGACTAAAAGTAAAAGTAAAGTAAAGTAAAAAATAACTGTAATGCAATAATATTTCACAATATTATGTTTTTACTATATTTTAGATCAAACAAATTTAGCCTTGGTGAACATAAGAGACGTCTTTAAAAAAAACAAAAAAATCTTACTGGCCCCTAAATTTTAAATGGTTTTGTATGAAATATTATTCATATTTATACATTATTCATAATTAAGTAAACACTTTCAAGTTTTTTTCTAAAGTAAATATGACTTACTTTAGTATAAAATAAATTCAACCATAAACGGGTCATTATAGACAATCTACATTTTTCAAATAATCTAGTAGTTTATTTACTTTACTTGCTTTTAAAAATGGATTTGAAACAAATAAAAGTAGACAAACGCATGCACCCACCCCGGGTCTCTTGCTCTGAATAGGGGTTTCCATACTGCAGTTCAGCAGGTTGTTGGGGTACCAGTGGAAGTGGAGGTTGGTCTTGTGGATACGGCAGTGGGTAACGCAGCATCATTGGCTCTCTGACCTTTGACCTCCGACTCCCTGCTGCCTCCACTCTGTTCATACACTGCCGCAACTCCTGCAAGAAAAACAAGCAGTCAACAAAATTATTTATAGCATTAATAATCAATATTACAAACGAGACCCAGTCTAACTAGACACTACAAGAACCTGAATAAAACTTTGGCCAATGATCTTCAACCAAAGAAACTGAAATCTTGAGTACTATTGTAATACAGATGAAATATTACCAGTCTTTAAATAGCACTGACACAGTGTATAACTCTCCTTGCTTTTTACTCTTTTTCTTGTTTTTTCTTTCCCTCTCCTTTGACCTCATATCCGTGAGCCATGATTAGAGGGATTATTCACACATTTAACATTTAACACAAGTGCTGATGGGTAATCAGGGAGCCGAATGTGGCATTTAGCCATGACTCTTGGGGCTCAAACATTCACACTCTGCCTGATTTCAGCGTCTTACCTGCTAAGAATCAAATTAAGGTATTTAATATTTAAAGGTTCTCATTAACATTTAGAAGATCAAGCTAATAATACCGGCTTTAGAAGATACTGCAGCTTTGAACAGCAAACAAAGAACAAAATACTAGTGTATATAGCAACAAACAAAAATGATAAAAACAGGTTTATAGTGTAAATGCTCTTACCTTTTCCAGTCTCTCTTTTTCCCTGGTCACCACCACAAGACTCTCCCTCAGCGCTGACACCTCTCTGTCCTTCTCTGCCACCTGAGTCTATCAAGGAATTCATAAAACATATTTTGAGTGGCATCTAGACATGTATTTTATAACTTGCTCTAAGAACACCGCTTGAAAGTGAAGTGTGTGATTGTAAACCACTAAAGGCACTACCTGCAAGTTGCAAGTCCTATAATATTTAAAAACAGATAAGGAGTGGCTTTACATGTTAAATCTGGACTTGAAATGTTGGTGTTTCTCAGGATTTTCTGACCAACAAATCTGAATACATTTTCCATTACTTTTGAAATGACTGGTTCAAGTTAGAAACAATTTCATAGAGGTCACTCAAAAGTTCATGGTTCAAAAGTTTGATTTCGAGTTTTGAAAGAAGCCTTGTATGCTCACCAAGGCAGCATTTATTTGATCAAAAATACAGAAAACAGACATATTGACAACTATTATTGCAATTTTAAAATAATGTTTTAATAATATTTGAACATATTTTAAAGTATAATTTATTCCTCTAAAGGCAAGCTGAATTTTCAGCAGTCATTAGTCCAGTCTTCAGTGTCACACGATCCTTCAGAAATCAATCTAATATGCTGATCTGGTGCTCAAGAAACCTTTATTATTATTATCAATGTTGAAAAAAAGTTGTGCTGCTTAATAATTTTGTGGAAACTGGGAGCATTTTTTTCAGGATCCTTTTATAAATAGAAAGTTCAAAAGAACCGCATTTATTTGACAGATAAATCTTATAAGTATATTTACTCTCACTTTTTATCAATTTAATGTGTCCTTGTTGAATAAAAGCATTAATTTTCTTTAAAAAAATAAAATAAAATGGACAATCTCTTAATCTTAATCTCTTATGTTTCACAGGGGAAAAAAAATATGCATGTTTGCGCTGCATTAAGGTGAATAGTTAAAAATCTTCATTTTTTGACAAACGATCAATTTAAATGTATATGCTGTCCTATATAACACTGTAGGTTTAAGTTTGCTAACTGAGATGTCAGGTTAGAGTTGAGAGTAGTGTGTATAACTGAGACAAATTGATATCGACTGTAATCTCACTCATAGTCTTTGTAACTAGAGGTCTCACATCTAATAGAGAAAGAAAGCAAACATCAGTGTACTGTCTGCTGATCTCCTTCTCTTTCTCTCTTTCGGAGTTATCGTTGTGTAAATGTCTGTTTGGGTTTGAAGTTCAGTTGAAATGGGTTTACTACAATCTTACCCTGCTCTCCAGCAAACAGTCATAAAGCATCTGGTGAGAGCGTGTGCATGCGTTTAAACACACTGTAAATAAAAGACTTTCCTTTTGATGGTGTCTCCAGCTTTGTCCAAATACTCAGACAAGAAGAGCCCTTTACGACCTCCTTTCCACTTGGCCAGCTCTGTCCTTAATGATTGCTGTGTTCACACACGCTCACAAGACTGACGGAAATGCGATACCTCTGTGAACCAGACCTAAAAATCAACCCGTGGAAGTTCAACTGTGTTTGCACGCTTGTGTGCGCTGACATCTTATGCAAATTAATGTGTGAGTATCCTTGGCTGGCTCTTCCCTGTGAGGTTGAAGGAACCTGAATAATGTATGTGCCTTTGTGTGTGTGTGCGTTTACGTACTTTAAACTGCTGCTCCTCACTGGCTAGCAGGAGTTTCAGATTTTCATTGATGGTGCACTGCTCTCTCCATTTCTCCTCCATGCAGGCAAGCTCAGCTTCGACTGACACGCTGCACTCTTCCTCCTCCTCCTCCTCCTCTTCCTCTTTTTTCTCTTCCATCCCATCCTGTCCAGGTCTACCTTCAACTCCCAGTCTCCCGGTATCTCTTTGTGTCGCAGGTTTGATCTCAGCAAGAAATTGATCTTTCAAATTTGAGAAGTTAATGCATAATGCATGAGAAGTTGGTCACAGTATTATACAGCATATAAAAACATTAGTCGTGAAACTGCTGTGTGACGTGACGCAATCACAGCAATAAAATATTTGATGATTTATCAAATGTACAGCTATGGGAGTTTTGAATGATACCAATAACAAATAAAAGTTATTATATATATTATATATACCAGGGCTGTCCAAACTCGGTCCTGGAGGGTCGGTGTCCTGCAGAGTTTAGCTCCAACCCTAATTAAACACACCTGAACCAGCTAATCAAGCTCTTATGCCGAGGTCACACTGCACGATTTTCAAACTCGTCGGCTCGCCGTTGTTTTCACACTGTGTGTGACTATCTGGGGTAGCATTCAGTTGCTGCTGTGTTCACATTGCACGATGGATCGGCGACAGGGGGTTTCACACTGCATGACTTCACAATAGGAAGAATCGCCGCGAGAAGTGATAAGGAAATAACGCGAGAACCCGCGTGCGTCAGACCGGAGATTTCAAGCGAGACTGGAATTATTTTTAAAAAATATATACGGTATATAGCCCGCAAATTGTCTGTGAGCTGATTTCCATCTACAAGGAGAAAAAGAAAAACTGATTATGCAGGAGGGAGATGCAGGGAACAGGGATTGGGTGTTCTGCAATTGTGTATATATATATATAAACTTTTTTTTTTAATTATTAATTATTAAATTATATAATTTAATTTACTGTAAATATTCAGTAAAAAGTATAATGTTGTGAAATATTATTACAATTTAAAATAACTTTACTATTTTAATACAGTATATTACTCCATTACTATAGTCTTTAGTGTCACATGATCCTTCAGAAATCATTCTAATATTCTGATTTGGTGCTCAAGAAACATTTCTTATTATTATCAGAGCTGAAAATGGTTGTGCTGCCTCATATTTCTGTGGATTTTTTTTTGATAAATAGCATTTATTTGAAGCATTCATTTCTTAAAAAAAAAAAAAACCTTACTGACCCAAAAACTTTTATTACTCATTTTTATTAATGAATTACTTTTTTATTAAAGGGGGTCATAGGATGCCCATTTTCCACAAGTTGATATGATTCTTTAGGATCTTAATGAAAAGTCTGTAACATAGTTTGGTTAAAATTTCTCAATGGTAGTGTTTGAGAAACCTTTTTTTACCCTGTCAAAAACAGCTCTTTTCAGATCAAGCCATTTTTGTAGTATTTTCCTTTAAATGTTAATGAGATCTGCTGACCCCGCCCCTCTCTTCCAAGCTGCTCTCAGAGAGACTGTTTACTTTAGCCGCATTCATCGTGAAACTTGCTAATTAGCAATTTGCGATTTGCAAAGATTCATTACAAAACATTATATTCACTTCTTCTGTAGATGAGGCTGGATCATGAATAATTCGCTCGAACATAGACTCATTTATGTAGATCGGGGGCGCATTCCCTTCAGAAGCAATGTAATCCACTGCGAGTTCAGCGGCTCAGATGT
>NW_015505504.1:760434-773911 GCF_001515645.1 Sinocyclocheilus grahami
CAAAACATTATATTCACTTCTTCTGTAGATGAGGCTGGATCATGAATGATTCGCTCGAACATAGACTCATTTATGTAGATCGGGGGCGCATTCCCTTCAGAAGCAATGTAATCCACTGCGAGTTCAGCGGCTCAGATGTCGGGAGTAAATGACGACTGCTATGTTCATTATTACATCCAACAACAGAACACCTCAATCGCTTAGGAGTCATTCTTGTCTACATCTGCTCCGGCGGTGAAACAACGGAGGACTGATGACAGCTCACTCAGGGCGGAGCTAAGGTAGACGCCAGTCCAGTCTGTGCTGAAACGCTACTGTCAATCAAACTATCGTGGGAGGGGCCTGTCTGTGTGACGTCACACAGACAGGCATCTGAGATCGGCTCGCTTTTAAAAAAAGGGGGAACAATTAACCAGATTAAAAAAAAAACACTGGGTGGATTTTTATCATTAGGTTGTGTACACACACTGCCAACACACATTTCAGTTCAAACAACTTGTAAAAGTGCATGTAGCATCCTATGACCCCTTTAACTTTTACTTTATGTTCGATTTTATAGGAAATAGTTTGACTATATGTGCTGGAGTTTAAATGTATTTAGATTCATTTTTCTCCGATACCTGTGGGAGGCGTCTCTGCATCTGGTGTGTGTAACTCCTTTGTGGTCTCTGTAGAGGCATCATTCCTATTACAGTCCTAAAACATAATGTAATATTTTAAGATTTCACACAAAAGATCAATATAGGAGGGTGTTTTCACAACAGACTTCACATATAAACCTCAACTAACATACATAAAGACAAAATGTAAAATTAACATCTTATGTGCAAAATTAAGTGCAACACTGTAAGAGTAAAAGCTTTATGGTTACATTTTTGTAAAGTTTACAACTGGGTAAAGCCATAATTTCGGTTACTCACCCCCTGTTGCTGGGTCAGTTTGGTGACTTGTCTTTGCAAACGTTGGCACTCTCTGTATTTCTCTTTGTAGTGCTCTGCAGCCATATTCAGACGCAGCTTTAGTTCCTCAACCTCCTTTTGTAGCTCCGCCTCCAGCTCTGAAACCACACCCACTCCACCTCCAGCCCTGCCCTGAAATGTAAAAAAAATAAAAATAAAGCACGAACGCAAGAAAGAGAAAGAGAGATATCTCACAGTTCACACTGTCTAAACATTGTGTCTAAACCACGTGTTCTTCATATTGTTATAAATCGATCTTCACAATCAAATAAACATAAGGGACAGTTAGTTGTGGTTACCACTTCCTGTGATGCCTGGCTTCTCATCCTGTCAAGCTGATTCTGAGCATGTCTGCATTCTTCCTGGGCTTCAGCTAAATGGGCTCGTAGGCTTTCAGCCTCCTGACGGGCACGGTACAGCTCAGCCATGGTGCGATCTCGCCCGCCGGAGGCATCACGTAACTCAGAACCCAACATGGCTGCCTGCTGCCGCGTGGCCTGGAGCTGCTCCTCAGCTTGACGCAAATGCTCTTTCAGGCCCTGGAGATGTGCACAATGCATTACAGGAATCAATTACATTTTAAAATATATTAAAATAGAAAACAGTTATTTTAAATTGCAACAATATTTCTGTTATTTTTATTTACTGTATTTTTCATCAAATAAATGCAGCTATTGGTGAGCATAAGAATCTTCTTTCAAAAACAAAAATGTTTTTATTCCAAAATTTTGACTGGTAGAATATATTTATTGTGTTTGTATATATTCTTTAAATAAACGTCTATTACGGCATCAGTGGGATGTGTGTCTCTCTCTGTGCGTAGTCTGTGTAGTTCATCCTGGTACTGTGCGATGGTGACCTCCCTGTTCAGCTCCACTGCCTTCAGCATCTGCAGCTCTGCACTGAGTTTAGTGTTTTCCAGCTCGGCACTGCGCACGTGGGACTGTAAGCGTGCACACACAATATAGATCAATGCACATCACACGACTGATCAATGAATATGATTGCACTTTAAAACCTGTAGATACAACACACACTTACTTTGTAAAGCTCCCTCTCGTCTCTCTCATTCTTCAGTTGAATTTGTAGACTGTCCAGCTCAGAAATCACCTTCTGCAGCTTGTCTTTTAAACTGGACAACACAAAAAACTAAATACAGCATATTAATCCTCTACTATACATATGCATTCTAATCCTGAGAGTCCAAAAGGATGACAAATCAAATGCTAATATTTTGAAATGTACTTTTCCTTTTTTAATGAACCTTTTTTCAATTGACCTCATATTGTTATGCTGAAAAAATAATTTAAAATAAATAAAATGTATTTAAATAACTACACAATAAAAGCATTTGAACTAGTTGTCTCAGACTTTTGGACCCCACGGTACATATGTAAATAATAGAATTATATTCATGTCAGGTAAAGTGTGTATGGGTCTTACCAGTCCAGTTCGGTTTCTTTAAGAACAGATTTTTGCGTGATTTCTAGCAGGTCCTGTTCAAGTTGTCTCACTCTGGCTTGAGCCTCCTCCTTCTCCTCACGCAGGCCTTTCTGCAGCTCCTGTAATTGGACAGCAAATGCTATCAATCACATGTTTTATTTGTGGTGTTCTTTGTCCTTTGTGACACCCATAATTCACACTTACAGACTTCAGCAGGGTCTCCAGAAGAAACACTAGGGGGAGCTGATAGACCAGCAAACCAACTGAATCATATCCTGCTGTTTTCAGGGCTCTTTCAGAGTTGAATGTGCTTGTTGTGCACAATGTGCAGCCAAACATCAACACCACATCAGTGCCAAATGGAATCTGCAGACTTTTTTTTCTTCATATTCTATGCTGATGTTGAGGGAAAATCGAATTTTGAGGAACAGATTTAACATCGTAAAATGTGGTAGATACATGACATTAGCTGACCATATTTAATATATAATTGAAGGGTACTGATGGGACTTACATGGTTTTATTTATCTGCTTGATTTATGCCATCTAGGGCTATTTTCGTGGCAAGAAAAGTTGACAAAACCAGTTAAAACCGGCAAATAAATGATAGTCAAAACAGATGGAAAGTGAGTGAGAAAAAAAAGAAACATTACTTACTATCAATACATTAAACCTGAGGGAAATCTAAAGTCTTAATACTTTGTTTCATATCGATTTCACAAGTTATAAATATCACAATAAGCTCAAAGAGGAATGGAAACACTAAGCTTCCCCCCTTCTGCACTTCTTAGGCACAGTGTATGCGTAGGGTTGGAAAAGGAGGCGTAACGGAAAAAAAGGATTGGGAAAAAGGTGAAAATTGTACACTTGCTTCAAAGGCGGCTAAACATTGTGTGGTTACTCTGAAAAGTGTGTGTGCATGTGAATTTCATCATTTTTGCCTTTGAAGCAAGTGTAAAATTTTCACCTCCATAACCACCCATATTTGTGTGCACTGCACAATGCACATACATGAGTAACTGTATGGTTTTATGCACAGTTGTAAATGAAATATGATGGAAATGAAGTAGAGAATGTAGTCCACCATCATAAACATGCCACATATGGTTTCATCTTACAGTTACAAACAAGAAACACACACTCTCAGCAATTTGTCATTGTGATTTTTCACAGGACTACCTGACATTTACTTTGATTAAAATATATCACATCTGTAATCTCCTTTTTTATGGAAAGTATTCTGCTTTCATCTGGAATGCAGTCATCTGTGAAGAAATCACCTATTAATTACAGAGGAGAGAAGAAAAGACGAGAGCAAGAGGAAAGAGAAAGAGAGAAGGCATCCAAGTGTGTTTCAAACAAGCCATGCTTGTACATACAGGACTGATAAATTATAAATTAAATAATAAGAGGGCTGACGTTACTATAAATCAGGTGCATAAGAACATGTTTGGAATGTGTGCGACAACTTAATTATATAGTACTTGTCTGTCGGTGTGTGTGTGTGCAAAAACTGTATGTATGTGTATATGCATGACTACACAGCATTTTTTTAGCATTGCTTAAAGGTAGCCTGTTTTCAACGTGCCTCAACATACTCCTTTGATAAAGAGTACTATGTATATTCACCCGGCAAACTTAAAAAGCCTTTTTTTTTTTTTTTTTAGAGACTGCCTATGATTTATCAAGCACTTTCTCTAGAGAGGCTGACTTTCTTTTAGCCCTCATGAAACCTGTTTCCTCTTGCATAAAATTAAATCTCTTTTTTCTATGTTAAGATATGCACCAGACAATACACTTACGTTAATTACATAATTTAAAATAAAATAATTTATTTATTAATCTTAATTATTTAAGTATAATGAGGCCTACAAGCATGATTTAGACCTTATGGTGTAAGTAACTGTTTTCATGGAAGCACTTGGTATTTCAGCTTTGGGACAGAGCTGTCTTGGAGGAACATCATAATTTTAGTGAGTTTTTACTGGAACTGAAATCACAGTGTTTTCAGTGAGGGACTTATATAGTTACCCAGAGTCTCATAGCATTACGTCACTGATGTCAACAAACATCCAAGATTTTAGTCCACACAACCCTCTCCATAATGGGCTGATTACAGCACTCCATTTAGGTCTCAAATTACACAATTTTCTATGTAATATTTTTTGCAGTGAACATTGTAACTGTGATGTCATAGTGAGGGTCCCCACACAAAATAAGTATTTTAATGTAAGTTCTGCTGATTCAAATTTATAATCACAACTACAACATAAAGGGAAATGATCAACATTTATGATTTTATGGCATAATTTGCAGCCATATATCCTGTTCATGCCACCAGCGACATTGAATGCATGATGTCATGTCGTCATACATTATGCATTGTCCACTTTTTATTTTGAGGGGGCATTCAGATTACTGAACATTGTAAAGGTCATATTAAACATGCACATGCAGACATATGAATTTTTGAATAAACCTTAAAGGGGCCATAGAATGCATTGATACAATATTTTAAATTGTTCTCTGATGTCCCCAGAGTGTGTATGTGAAGTTTTTTTCTCAAAATACCCCACAGATAATTTTTTATAGCTTGTTGAAATTGCCACTTTTAGGGTATGAGCCAAAACGTGCTGTTTTTTGTGTTTGTCCCCTTTAAATGAAAATGAGCTGGTGCTCCCGCCTCCCTTTTCAGAAGAGTGCGGAGCTTCAAGAGCTCATGCTCGCGGGCATACCGTTGTTATTGTTTAACTGGTGGTGACTGCTTTTTTAGTTTTAGTTTTGTTTGTTTTTTTACACAGGGGTACTGCATGTACAAAAAAAAGCTACAGCTAAATATATGAAGAGTTAATTTGCAAAAACCGATAACGTAACACTTTTCAGAAATCACGTTTTTTATTGCGCAGTCCAAGTAATATCAATCAAACTGCAGTTGGGTTGTTTTGATTAAGAAATAATAACAAACAAATACAGGTAATTTACAAAATTAAAGTTCACTGAAAGTATGTTTTTTTACATATTAAAAGTTTGTTTTATAGCAAAAGCAGATAACTCCTAAATTGTTGTAATTTTAACCCTGGCTTGAATTGTTTCACTTTACATATTATGATTGTTTATTTGTTTTTGTACTTGCTGCGAGTTGTATATGTTTGTACAAATCTTTGTATACTTTTTGCATAATAATAAAAAATAAAAAAAAAACTCCAACAGTCGATTTTTTTTGGCAAAAGCAGATAACTCCTCTCCTAAATTGTTGTAATTTTAACCCTGGCTTGAATTGTTTCACTTTACATATGATTGTTTATTTGTTTTTGTACTTGCTGCGAGTTATATATGTTTGTACAAATCTTTGTATACTTTTTGCATAATAATAAAATAAAATAAAAACTCCAACAGTCGATTTTTTTTGGCAAAAGCAGATAACTCCTTTCGTCGAAATTATCCATCCTCGATCACTTTTAGTCAGCTTTGACGAAACTCCTCTCAGCTAGCATGTCTTTTCAAAGTGAAAGTAGCCTTGTCACCTGACCTGAATACAGCGCGCTGATTCGCTAAAACTGATTTATCGGCTTCTGTTCAAAAACAATGAGGGTGCTTGTCGGCTTTTACAGTAATAAAACGTGAACTCGCGATGCCTTGAAAGTGGACAAAACCGACTTTTTTTTGACAAAACGTGTTTAGGGTTCAGATCGCGCTATATGTGGAGAATAATGCACGGCAATCAGCTCATTTTTTTTAAAGTGGCGTTTATCGGTTTTTGCAAATGAACTCTTCATATGTAGAACTTTACAAATAAAAAGATAAAATACAAGTATTTATATATAATTAATAACATTTAATATAAATATTAAATTAAATTATTTAAAACTGAAATTTTGCACTTTAAATAAAAAGGGACATTGCAAATACAAATTAAAAAGCTGCAACTAAATATTTGTAGGACTTTACAAATAAAAAGAGTAATAAAGTACAATTATTCAAATATAAACAACAACTTTTAATACAAAAAGTGAAATTAAGTTTCGCACTTTAAATAAGAAGTTTTACTTTATTTTTATTTTTATTTTAGTTGAGTTAAAAAAACACCTGCACATAGAAAATGTAAGTAATTGCTAAACTATTATGCAACTCATTGCTGTCTTGAAGGAGTAGTACTTTCTCAATACCACCAGAGGGAGCCTGTGGTTCACTAAGTAATATAAAGCACAGGCTAAGGTGTGTGTAAGTGTGTGTGAGTGCCTGAAGAATAATTCCCACATTACATCATTGATAATGAATTGCCAGTCCATAGATATTGTCTGAATACATCCATCCATTTATAAGTGTGACTACTATTATCCAGTAATGCATTACATATAGCAGCTAATATATGTTATTACACTACATCTTATTGAAGTTGCAAGGATGAAAGGAGAACATACTAAAGCAAAAGCATAAGGAAGGAATAATTTGTCATGGGAAACACCCACAGCATCCAGCATAACAGCACATGTGATCAAACACACACACACACCGGAACTCTATTCCCCGTAAACTAACCATCAAAACAAGAGTGATATTGAGTGGATTAACCATATTTTTTCCAATCCACATTTTCCCCTGCAACCCACCACTCTAAATGCTGTCTGGAAAGATCTGGTTAATTTGAAGTGCCTTTTATACCAGTCATAAACTGTCATTGTATCTTAACAAGATGAAAAGTTTCCGTGCGCTCATTTCCTCTTGATTAAGTGCGAGATTAAATTGAAAAAAGAGAGAAAAGAAAGTGAGATTAAATTAAATGTATATAATTTTCTTACAAAAAGCATTTCTGTGTATGAAAGCCTAAATATTGTAGGCCCTGCACAGATCAGATATTGGTGAAATATGTAACTTGTACCAACCTTAAAGATGCCAACCCAGTCTTTGGGATGTGGGGTGAGGAAGGGGGTGAGAGTGTAATGACATTCAAGCGCTGCCTGCGGGAGGAAGCTTTTCCCAACATTCTGGAAGATGACATGGGCGAAGTTAGACGTCTCCATGACAACACTTCCTCCTCCACCAGCAGATGCTCCCGTATTACAGGCTGACGACATCAAAAGTGCTCAAGGAACGCCTGTGATTGGTCTACCTGAAACAAGAAGGAATGAAAATTACAAAGAAATAATGAGGTTTAACTGACGCATTTTCTCTTTCATAATATAGGCAAGGGATATAGTTCAGTCCGATGGTCATTATTACAAAATTAACCCTAACAGGGACTTGTATCACTGTGAATGAATTTTTAATTATTCTGCATTATTACTCCGCTACTTACCAAATAAATAAAAGTTATTTAAAATGATTTTTATCTTATTTTCAGAGACCTCAGAGAGCCATAACACCAACATAGCTATGTAGAAAACATTCCTTTTACAGAATGAAAGGTCAATTACACAATATGGCCCTGAAATTATTTAAAAATTAACCAATCAGAATCAAGTATTCCAAAAGCTTACATAACACCTTGCATTATAAGTCTCTCCTAATTCATTTTAATTCCTAAAATGTTAATTTAAATTTTTTAATATTTAATGATAAAAAGTGACAGCCACTTTGCATGATGGTGTTTAAGCAATGCATAATTCACAATAAACTATAGGTCATTCTACTGCATTAAAATGTTATTTAGATGCTTAAATATATCTGAGCTGACATACATTTGGTTTAAGCCCGTGTGCATCTGCATGAAGAAGACCTGCCCTATATCAGGCCAGATGGGGCGATGCCGAGTAGGCCTGTATGCATGGCACTGCTGATGGTATAGTCATCCCTGTTCAGGCCTTTAACGTCAATGACAGCTCGATTCAATACAGCAAATGACATCTTCGCACTGAACTCACTATATGATGGTTTAAAACATAACATTCCTTCTTAATCATAGTAAACATGTTTGCTTAAACCGAAAGCGACTTTCTAGATTTCACTTGCATCATGTTGCTAACTAACAAGTCATTGCGGATTGTAATCATAGCTACAAGTATACTAGATGATATAGCATTTGTCTATATATTATACGACGTAAATTACTGCCGGTGGCCTGCTGATGAGTTTTATTAATCCCACTGCAATCCCACCCCTAAACACATCGAGATGGACCGCATGCAATTCCAACATATATTTCCAAGATTAACAGTATATATATATTATAGTCGTCGCTCAAGAAGTCCGTTATACCTGTAATCCATGTTTACTTGAAGACCTGTAACTCTTGTAGTTTAGATTGTTAGACAACGCAGATTGAGCGCGTCTCTGTCATGTAGACTTGTACCAACCTTAAAGATGCCAACCCAGTCTTTGGGATGTGGGGTGAGGAAGGGGGTGAGAGTGTAATGACATTCAAGCGCTGCCTGCGGGAGGAAGCTTTTCCCAACATTCTGGAAGATGACATGGGCGAAGTTAGACGTCTCCATGACAACACTTCCTCCTCCACCAGCAGATGCTCCCGTATTACAGGCTGACGACATCAAAAGTGCTCAAGGAACGCCTGTGATTGGTCTACCTGAAACAAGAAGGAACGAAAATTACAAAGAAATAATGAGGTTTAACTGACGCATTTTCTCTTTCATAATATAGGCAAGGGATATAGTTCAGTCCGATGGTCATTATTACAAAATTAACCCTAACTTGTATCACTGTGAATGAATTTTTAATTATTCTGCATTATTACTCCGCTACTTACCAAATAAATAAAAGTTATTTAAAATGATTTTTATCTTATTTTCAGAGACCTCAGAGAGCCATAACACCAACATAGCTATGTAGAAAACATTCCTTTTACAGAATGAAAGGTCAATTACACAATATGGCCCTGAAATTATTTAAAAATTAACCAATCAGAATCAAGTATTCCAAAAGCTTACATAACACCTTGCATTATAAGTCTCTCCTAATTCATTTTAATTCCTAAAATGTTAATTTAAATTTTTTAATATTTAATGATAAAAAGTGACAGCCACTTTGCATGATGGTGTTTAAGCAATGCATAATTCACAATAAACTATAGGTCATTCTACTGCATTAAAATGTTATTTAGATGCTTAAATATATCTGAGCTGACATACATTTGGTTTAAGCCCGTGTGCATCTGCATGAAGAAGACCTGCCCTATATCAGGCCAGATGGGGCGATGCCGAGTAGGCCTGTATGCATGGCACTGCTGATGGTATAGTCATCCCTGTTCAGGCCTTTAACGTCAATGACAGCTCGATTCAATACAGCAAATGACATCTTCGCACTGAACTCACTATATGATGGTTTAAAACATAACATTCCTTCTTAATCATAGTAAACATGTTTGCTTAAACCGAAAGCGACTTTCTAGATTTCACTTGCATCATGTTGCTAACTAACAAGTCATTGCGGATTGTAATCATAGCTACAAGTATACTAGATGATATAGCATTTGTCTATATATTATACGACGTAAATTACTGCCGGTGGCCTGCTGATGAGTTTTATTAATCCCACTGCAATCCCACCCCTAAACACATCGAGATGGACCGCATGCAATTCCAACATATATTTCCAAGATTAACAGTATATATATATTATAGTCGTCGCTCAAGAAGTCCGTTATACCTGTAATCCATGTTTACTTGAAGACCTGTAACTCTTGTAGTTTAGATTGTTAGACAACGCAGATTGAGCGCGTCTCTGTCATGTAGCTGAACCGGGTGTCAACATGTTTTGGGAATCTAGGAACGTTATGCCACTTCCGGTCGGTTGCGCCCTGTGATTGGTTTATTTACTCTAGTCACCGAGATCCGTGTCTTACCATTGGTTACTGAATAACCCAGCAAAATAGAGATGGGAATTTTGATTCTTTTCAGAGAATCGGTTCTCTCGAACAAGAATCGGTTCAAAAAATACTCCACTGTTATATCGGTTTACTGATTGCGTTCGAATCGTTTCAGTCTGACTCAGTCCGCTTCATCAAAACATACATGGAAATTGTGGAAAAATGCCAAGCGTTACTCAAGACGTTTATAGTTGTAGTATGGTTGTAGTATGTATCTAATTGTTTTATGAAACGTTTGATCATTTATTATGTTAAGAGTGAAATAAGATTAGTTAAAACTTCTTAGCAAATTATATCAAAAGTGTATAATATGTCTAGATCTGTGTATATCAAATATGTATATAAAATATGCTTATGACATTGATATGGGGGCTCTTGCATATAAATAATAGTTCCCACACCTTTTGTTATTGAAAATATTCGTGTATGTTTAGTAGTATCTAGAATAAGGAAGAGATTTTAGCACAAACTGTCACTATTGGATTTGGACAACACGGTCATAAGTTCACTCAGAAGCCTAACACGTCTAGCCATTCTTAATCTTTTAAGAAGTATCGCCTTAATTCTATTCAAAGAAATCACAGCAGTAACTGCATGATATCTCACTGACGGTACGCAAATCCTTATCAGTGATTGGAGGAATGGTGCTGTCAATCATAGGACCCGCCCCCTGAGTTCCTGACTCGTACTGTCAATGAGGCGCTGAGGTCAAGAGAAAAAAAGCATGGCCGCTTTGTTTAGAGGGTGTCGGAATTTTTATAAAAGAAGCCATAAACATGTGGAGCTCACTTTGGGTATGTTGTTTCCTCATTAATTATTAATTGACAGACCAAGGGGATTAAAGCGCCGCTAATGTTATTGCAAAGAGCAGTTTGGAAATGTTGTTTTTGCATCTGTTTGTCAATCTGCAAAATATGTGAACATATATGAAATATTCTTGGACATAGGTTATATGTCAAAGCATATGAACAGACATTATGCACAATAAGCAAGTCACTGTTTACTTTTTGAGGATCAGAAATGTAGGTTGTGCAATGCAGCTGGGGTTTAGGAGCTCACAGGTTACAATGTAACGTTAGTTCAAAGGTTTTTTTAAACTGCAAACTATAAGATAAAAAATTTAATAAATTGTGTTATCAAATTAAAGACATCCCGTCAGCCTTCTCACCAAGTTCAGATAATGGACTTAAGCTTTTTGTCTCCTCATTTAGTCGTTTTAAGCAAAATAAATGTTTATTTTGTCTATATCAGAGTTTTCCTTTAAACATCTGTATCTGTAAGGATATGAAGGTCTTTATAAACAATTTATAATGAGGGTTAAAAAATCTTGCAAAGACTTCTTAATAGGGCTCAGTGTGTTATACCGACATTGATTTTTACAGAACTGCTCCTGTAAGCTCACATATTTCATTTCTCTCTCACATATTTACTATTTTATAGACATGAAAGGCTAAAAAAAAAATCCACTGGCAGTTTTGGTGCACTCTTTGACTATAATAGCTTTCGGTTTCTATAGGTAGGATTTTATTTTAATGTAATTTATGATTTCTGTCTGTGTGTGGTTTTTCAGTATCCTCCAGATCAATGGCTTCCAAGACCCCAGTGGGTTTTATTGGACTGGGTAACATGGGGACACCTATGGCTAGAAACTTACTAAAGCATGGATATCCTGTCATTGCTACTGATGTCTTCCCAGAGTCTTGCAAGGAGTTTCAGGACTCAGGAGCACAGGTATAAGTATCTGTTTCTCAAACAATGTGCTCAAAACAAAACCTTCTTTCCTTCGTGTAGACTGTACAAGCCTGTGGAAATAATTGCCCTTGCTTGTCCTTCCAGATCCTGGATTGCCCTGCTGAAGTGGCTGATAAAGCTGACCGCATCATCACCATGCTACCGTCCAGCCCCAACGTCATTGAGGTTTACACAGGACCCAATGGCATACTTAAGTAAGTCTTTTTACTTTAAACTCTCAACAGTGTTTAATTCGATACTGACTGAATTTTAATATATTGGAGAAACTGTTGTTACCAAAATTTGTTTAAATTGTAACAAATTTGAAATGTAACGCAGGGAATTTTGGGAATGTCAATTTACGTTTTTCGCTGTAAATTATACATTCCTTTTCACTTCCAAAAACGGTATTTTACCATATAATTACATGAAATGACCAATACAGTTTTTCACTGTATAGAGTAGGGGAACTTACCGTTAACCAATTAATAGGTTTTTGCTGTAGCATTTTTACAGTCTTTTACCGTTAAAATCACGATCATTATTTTACAGTGTAGGTATTATCAAAGAGGTTTTGAGATCGCAGCAGACGTGAAGGACTATTTTGCGATATGAGCTCGCTCAAGTACTGAGGAGCTAAACCATTCAGGGCTTTATGTAATTAACAAGATTTTAAAATGTATATGATGTTTAATAGGGCGCCAGTGCAGTGTTGACAGAACCGGGCTAATATGGTCATACATTCTGGTTCTAGTAAGAACTCTAGTTTCTGCAGTTTGTTTATTAAGCACACAGAGCAACCACGCAATAAAGCATTACAATAAAATCTAACCTTGAGGAACGCATGAATGAATGCATGAATGAATGTTTCTGCATTTGACATTGAGAGCATAAGTCGTAATTTAGATACAGTATATTTTTAAAGGGGTCATATGATGCGATTTCAATTTTTCCTTTATCTTTGGAGTGTTACAAGCTCTTGGGGCATAAAGAAGATCTGTAAAGTTGCAAAGACTAAAGTCTCAAATCCAAAGAGATATTCTTTATAAAAGTTAAGAGTCAACCACGCCTACCTAAAACAGCTCGTTCTAACACATCCCCACGTCTACGTCACGATGTGGGAAGATTTGCATAACACCACCCAAATGTTCACGCAAAGAAAGAAGGCGTAACTTTTATTCTCGCTGTAGTATTGTTGCTGCCGCCATGTCGTGAAGGCGCTGTGGATCGCCGGATCGGCTTTCACCGTGGACAAAGCGGAGTCCAGCCTGGGGTTGTCACATGTGGTTGCCGCAAGCCCGCCGGACGCTCCTTCGTCGAATCCGCCAGCTGTTCCTCACTCAAGCCACCGGCCTCCGCTCACTCAAGCGCGCCGTGTGTCAATGCTGTGCTGTGGCCTTCCAAAAGAGGACGCGACTATAAATCAGTGGTTAAGTTTGTATTTACAACACTGTTCCAGAACAGTTCAAACCAAATATTCAGATGTGTGCAGCACATTTTATGGAGGACTGTTTCCTGATCCTGG
>NW_015505504.1:773935-774198 GCF_001515645.1 Sinocyclocheilus grahami
CGGAGTCCAGCCTGGGGTTGTCACATGTGGTGGCCGCAAGCCCGCCGGACGCTCCTTCGTCGAATCCGCCAGCTGTTCCTCACTCAAGCCACCGGCCTCCGCTCACTCAAGCGCGCCGTGTGTCATGCTGTGCTGTGGCCTTCCAAAAGAGGACGCGACTATAAATCAGTGGTTAAGTTTGTATTTACAACACTGTTCCAGAACAGTTCAAACCAAATATTCAGATGTGTGCAGCACATTTTATGGAGGACTGTTTCCTGATC
>NW_015505504.1:793247-794254 GCF_001515645.1 Sinocyclocheilus grahami
TTAAAGGGGTCATATGATGCGATTTCAATTTTTCCTTTATCTTTGGAGTGTTACAAGCTCTTGGGGCATAAAGAAGATCTGTAAAGTTGCAAAGACTAAAGTCTCAAATCCAAAGAGATATTCTTTATAAAAGTTAAGAGTCAACCACGCCTACCTAAAACAGCTCGTTCTAACACATCCCCACGTCTACGTCACGATGTGGGAAGATTTGCATAACACCACCCAAATGTTCACGCAAAGAAAGAAGGCGTAACTTTTATTCTCGCTGTAGTATTGTTGCTGCCGCCATGTCGTGAAGGCGCTGTGGATCGCCGGATCGGCTTTCACCGTGGACAAAGCGGAGTCCAGCCTGGGGTTGTCACATGTGGTTGCCGCAAGCCAGCCGGACGCTCCTTCGTCGAATCCGCCAGCTGTTCCTCACTCAAGCCACCGGCCTCCGCTCACTCAAGCGCGCCGTGTGTCAATGCTGTGCTGTGGCCTTCCAAAAGAGGACGCGACTATAAATCAGTGGTTAAGTTTGTATTTACAACACTGTTCCAGAACAGTTCAAACCAAATATTCAGATGTGTGCAGCACATTTTATGGAGGACTGTTTCCTGATCCTGGTAGAGTAGACTACAAGGCCGGCCGGTCCGACTCACAGACTAAGTAAGTTTTTTATATTTAAAGAATTTGCCAGTTTTATGTAATGAAATGTGTTTATGCGGTTTAAAGTAAAAAAAAAAACACATTATTTTCCACGTACTGTACATTATTGTTCTTCCTCTATGAGAAATGACAAACTACAAACGATACTCTACACTGCTCAAAACTCGCGTTTGAATCGTCAGTGGCAAATATATTTTTATCTTTAAATATAAAAAACGTACTTACAGTCTGTGAGTCAGAACAGCCGGTATTGTAGTCTACTCTACCAGAATCAGGAAACAGTCCTCCATAAAATGCGCTGGACACATCGGAATATTTGGGTTGTTCTGGAACAGTGTTGTAAATACAACTTAACCACT
>NW_015505504.1:794408-795819 GCF_001515645.1 Sinocyclocheilus grahami
CAGTTTCGCTTTCACAACGAAGCACACAGCGCCTTCACGACATGGCGGCGGCAGCAACAATACTATAGCGAGAATAAAAGTTACGTCTTCTTTCTTTGTGTGAACATTTGGGTGGCGTTATGCAAATCTTCCCACATCGTGACGTAGATATGTGGGGGCGTGTTAGAATGAGCCGTTTTAGGTAGGCGTAGTTGAATCTTAACTTTTATAAAGAATATCTCTTTGGATTTGAGACTTTAGTCTTTGCAACTTTACAGATCTTCTTTATGCACCAAGAGCTTGTAACACTTCAAAGAGAAAAGAAAAATTGAAATCGCATAACATGACCCCTTTAAAGAATTTGCCACTGACGATTCAAACGCGAGTTTTGAGCAGTGTAGAGTAGCACTTGTTGTTTGTCATTTCTCCGATCACAAAGGCAAACATGGTTTTATGTTTTACAGTATAAGTCATTATAATCCGTAACTATGTCCCCACTGGATGCAACAAATGCCTCGTTTATAATGGGTTTGAATGTTTTTGTCTCGTCGCTAGAGGAGAAACAATAATGTACAGTATGTGGAAAATAATGTTTTTTTTTACCTTAAACCGCATAAACGCATTTCATTACACCAAATACACAAAATAATGTTCTTTTTAGCAACATCATATGACCCCTTTAAGATGGAAAAATGCAATTTTACAAATGAAACATGGTTTTCAAAGGAAAGATTGCTATCAAATAGCACACTTAGGTTCCTAACTGATGACGAAGAATTGACAGCACAGCCATTAAGTGTTAGACAGTGTTCTAGATCAGTGTTTCCCAACCGGGGTGCCATCTGTCGAGAGCAGGGGTGCCGTGTAAAAAAAATATTTTTTTAATATTTTTAAATTGCTAAAATGTTCAAAAAAGCAGCTATTACAGTGGGGCAAAAAAGTATTTAGTCAGCCACCAATTGTGCAAGTTCTCCCACTTAAAAAGATGAGAGAGGCCTGTAATTTTCATCATAGGTATACCTCAACTATGAGAGACAAAATGAGAAATCACATTGTAGGATTTTTAAAGAATTAATTGGTATATTCCTCGGTAAAATAAGTATTTGGTCACCTACAAACAAGCAAGATTTCTGGCTCTCACAGACCTGTAACTTCTTCTTTAAGAGGCTCCTCTGTCCTCCACTCGTTACCTGTATTAATGGCATCTGTTTGAACTCGTTATCAGTATAAAAGACACCTGTCCACAACCTCAAACAGCCACACTCCAAACTCCACCATGGCCAAGACCAAAATTGTAGACCTCCACCAGGCTGGGAAGACTGAATCTGCAATAGGAAAGCAGCTTGGTGTGAAGAAATCAACTGTGGGAGCAATTATTAGAAAATGGAAGACATACAAGACCACTGATAATCCCCCTCGATCTGGGGCTCCA
>NW_015505504.1:796294-796569 GCF_001515645.1 Sinocyclocheilus grahami
AAACGTTTGACCTCTGTCATTGCCAACAAAGGGTATATAACAAAGTATTGAGATTAAATTTTGTTATTGACCAAATACTTATTTTCCACTATAATTTGCAAATAAATTCTTTAAAAATCCTACAATGTGATTTTCTGGATTTTTTTTTCTCATTTTGTCTCTCATAGTTGAGGTATACCTATGATGAAAATTACAGGCCTCTCTCATCTTTTTAAGTGGGAGAAATTGCACAATTGGTGGCTGACTAAATACTTTTTTGCCCCACTGTATATATA
>NW_015505504.1:796620-852241 GCF_001515645.1 Sinocyclocheilus grahami
GCCGAAAATTAGTTCACCGCTCAGGATTCACTTTCACGTGGTGTGACGCTCTGCGTATTATCCCGCTCTATGCGTGTGTGCTCCGCTCAGTTGCGCACTGCCCATGTTAGTGCTCCATTCATATACCGGTCATGCTCATCGGAACAGCAAAGTCCACTCAAAAATCGAGCTGACAGGAAACATCTATGTAGTACAGTATTGTTTCTGTTTGCAATAGCCCTACTGTGCTGTAACAAGGTGTGGTAAATGGGCAACGCTGCCCTCTCATTCATTGATCTGCTAACTGTTATGCTCACGTGTCCTCTGATAGTAATAGTTTTCTAGGATTAAACATTATTTGAATAATTGGTAAAAAAAAAAAAAAAATCTCTTAATAACATTAAAATCTGTCATATAAATTGGTCTTTTCATTAGAAATTAGCCTACTGATTGCTACCATTGATGGACACATTTTTTTTAATAATATTAAAAATATCTGTATGACAGTATATTCTGCCGTTCTTCCCTGCTGTTCTGAATATCTTTACTTTTCAAAGTATCATATCGAAGTTAGAAATTCAAATATTGTGACAAAATGAATTTTGTAGGGTGCCACAAATTTGTTAAAATTTCCAAAGGGTGCCGCGACTAAAGAAAGGTTGGGAAACACTGTTCTAGATTATTACATGCAGAATTTAGCAGTAGGAAATTACTAGTCATCCAGTTTTTTTTATATCAACAGTGCATTCCATTAGTTTTGCGAATTGGTATGTTTCGTCGGGCCGCAAAGAAAGAGGAGAAGAGGATCCCTCAGAAGAGGACCTATGACTTCTGGAAGCACCTCTTTTAGTAGCTTAGATGGTATAGGGTCTAACATACATGTTGTTGGTTTAGATGATTTAACAAGTGTATACAATTCTTCCTGTCCTATAGAAGAGAATGAGTGGAATTGTTTCTCAGGGAATCTATAGTGCACTGTCTGATGCAATGCTGTAGCTGACGGCTACATGGTTATAATTTTTTCTATAATATTATCAGTCTTGGAATTAAAGAAGTTCATAAAGTCATTACTGCTGTGCTGTTGGGAAATGTCTATGCCTGCTGATGCTTTATTTTTCGTTAATTTAGCCATGGTATTGAATAAATACCTGGGGTTGTGTTAGTTTTTTTCTAAAAGAGATGAAAAGTATGAAGATCTAGCAGGTTTTAAGGCTTTTCTGTATGTAGAAGTTCTTTCCCTCTATGCAATAAGAAATACCTCTAGTTTTGCTTTCTTCCAGCTGCTCCCATTTTCCAGGCTGCTCTCTTTAGGGCGCGAGTGTACTCCTTATACCACAGTGTCGGACTATTTTCCTTAATGTTCTTTAAGCATAAAGGAGCAACAGTGTCTAAAGTGCTAGAAAAGAGAGAGTCAATAGTTTCTGTTGCACCTTCAAGTTTTTCTGAGCTATTGGATATTCTGGAGAATTGAGACAAATCAGGAAGATTATTTACAAAGCAGTCTTTTGTTGTAGAAGTGATGGTTCTACCATATTTGTAACAAGGAGTTGAGTTTGCAGCTTTAGCTATATGGAGTATACACAAGACTATTAAATAATCTGATATATCATCACTCTGCTGCAGAATTTCAATGTCATTGACATCAATTCCATGTGATGGTATTAAATCTAAAGTATGATTATGACAATGAGTAGGTCCTGACACGTGTTGTCTAACCCCAATAGAGTTTAGAATTTCTATAAATGCTGATCCCAGTGCATCTTTTACATTATCTTTTCTTTTTATTATCTTTAAGCAATAAATATAAAACATAGTAACACATCTAATTTGGATTTCATAACAGTTTAGGCTGATTAAAATATTCCTGGGCTTCTTGTTATGATGTTCTGTTCTGTGATTTTGCCCTTTCCTTAAGGAAGATAAAAAAAGGCACCCTTCTGATTGACTCCAGCACCATCGACCCTGCAGTGTCCAAAGAGATGGCTATTGCTGCTGAGAAGATGGGTGCAGTGTTCATGGATGCTCCGGTGTCAGGCGGTATGACCAACCTGAAAACAATCTCTTATTACCATTGACGTAATATATTCGCTCAGTTTGATTGACAAGATCACATTGTTTGTTTAAATTTCATGGAAGTGCTCACTGTGGAGATGCAATTACAGTGTTACGTGTTGTTTAATGATGGAACTGTGTTCTCACTAAGGCTTTTATTGTGGTCTGTAGGTTCACAGATGTGCTGAACGTGTCTCAGTTTGTCAGGTTTTTTTTTTTATTACTCATTTTAATTTTCTACCTATAGATGCTTGTTCCTATGGCTAATGCTCTGTCACAGATAAGTTAGATATTGCAACACAAACTCAGGAAGTTTGAATTCTGTAATTTCTTTCATTTAAAATTAGTTTTCATTTATAAGGTAATTATAGTCCCTTTTAATGCACATTAATTCTTGAATTTAGGTTTGTATTTGTTTACCTCAGTGTCAGTGTAGCAGAATAATTTCCTGTAGAGTTAATTGAGACAAAGAAACCTACAATTTTCCAGAAACACAAACACACTCCCGTTATATTATGCAGATTCTCTGGGAAGGCTCTGTGACAGGGCCTTTAATGGCCTGAGCCGTTATGGAGGACAGCGCTGTCAGTAGCTTTCACTTTGATGGAGCTTTAATGTTGGCTTTCCCAGTGCCAGGGCCTTTCAAGTAGATAAAAGACCATAAAGAGCTGAGAATCTTTCCTGGACAAGCACATTTTTAAGATGCACAAGTTGTGTGACTGGGGAAACTCCTCAGGTATTAAAGGTTTGCTGGATGTATGTTTACCGATTGGCGTCTGTAGTGCAGACAAGATTTTAAAGAGCCTGTGTGTGGACTAAGCTATAAAAAAGTGAATGGGTGTATGTGCTCAAGCCTTTGGACTAGATTGTGATCTAACCCTTCCTTAACATCTTAGCGGTGACAATTTACCATTTTCTTCAGATTATGTCCTTCTTTCCTTTTGGATGGAAGCCAAATAAATGACTCAGAGACTTGTAACAAAACTTTTTTGCAAAATTAAAATAATATAAAAAAAAAATCATAATGCAGAAGATTGCCAAAAAAATGTGTTTGAGATTTAAAGAAATACTTCATCCAAAAAGAAAAATGTTATTTTTATTGTTATTATTCACTCAGCCTTTGCCATTCTGAACCCTTATGATTTCTTTAATAATCTGGTCACTCTTTTCGATATACTGTAATGAAAGTGAATGGGGACTAAAAAGCTCACAGGTGACAAAAATAGGTGCACTATTTTCCAAGACCCTGGAAGCCATAAAATAGCCTTTTGCAGAGAAATGGCCAAAATGTAAGTCATTATTAATTTATTATCTTTTTCATTGCCTGCTTATTGTAATTGCATAGGCAAGAGCAATCACTACATTATTTAAGATGCCTCTTTTTGTTTTCCATAGAAATGTATACAAATGAAAACACATTACATTTTGGGGTAAACTATCCCTTTAAAACTTTTCGGGAGGGCAAATTTTGAGATTTATTATTATTATTATTATTGTTGTTGTTGTATTTACTTATTTGGTTTTTCTTATCTGTCCCTCCTAGGCCTGTTCATTTGGCAAAAAAAAGCCAAAGTCAGTTCAAATGTATTTTATAGACCACATAATAAGTAATATCAGATCAAAAATACAACACTAAAATAGTATAAAGCACTCAACATTCAATGAATCCAAGCATTGATTGTACACATAAACAATAAATTATGACCTGAACATTAAGAGAGGGTTTATATTTATCAGTAGTGCGGGGCAATAGATAGTTTCTCATAGCCCAAATAATCAGCCTCCACATGTTTTTCAGGTCTGTGGGGAGCATTTATCAGACCATATTACAAAATACAGCAGCACTATTACTTAAATAAACAGAGTGTCCAGAAGGTGGCACTCCAGCCATCATGACACCATTGTGTCTGTTTTCAGCAATCTCCCATCTCCTAGCCTCTCATATAAGCTGTCTGTTGTGGAAAGGAGAATTTGCAAGTGTGTGTGTGTGAGAGATCATGTTGTATTTTTTAAAGCTGATTTTCTTTTGAAATAATGTTATACTCTCGGTTTTGTGTTCCTCTCTCTGTGCGTCACTAAGGTTTGGCACATCAGACTGTGTTTCTGAAATAATACACTCGTAAAATGACGAACAAACTCTATGTCTCTCTCGCTCTCTTTTTTGCTCTCTTTGTCTTTTTTGCGTAGATTTGTAATAAAATCAAAGGCACAAACCTCACTGTCTGCTGTTGCAGAATTGGACCCACAACAAACCCCCGACTAACGTCACACGCTCTGAAACGTGGGGTGTGTGGCCATTGCTGCGTCTAACAAGTGCTTGGCTAGTTAACAGTAATTACCCACATTCCTCGGTTTTTCCTGAGATTGCGACCATGCTGTCGCTCACTCTCACTATGAAGCTCACGGTGGGAAAACTTCGGCTTTCTGTGCAAGAGAGCATTTGTGTCTCAGTTTTGTGTGTGGTGGGACTAGGTTAAATCTGGTTTTGTTTGTGTTTTGTAGTGCCGTGTTGGTGCATTGCTCTCACGGTGTCTTAACCTCAAGTCAGTGTGGTATTTACTAACGTACGTAACTCATAATGTCTATTTTTCTAACGTGGTCACATGTCATATTTGCGTTTTACATTTAAACTCCCCTTTGTTTTCCTTGACGTAATTTTAGGCCCTTTCTGAATGTGTGAAGTTATCTTCTTTTCTTCTCTCTTCTCATTTATTATCACTAATCTAACAGCTTGCGTGCATGAGCCATCTCGATGGAACAGCTTTCACCCTGCCTTCACCCATCAGGCCCATATGGAGATCAGTGCTAATAAAGGAGAAAATGACAATCTCAGGCTTTCAGATGGTCCTTTCAAAATGCATTAGAAGTTTAAAGTGCACGTGTTAATGTGTCAAGTCCCTCACATGACCAAACAGACTTGAAAAGTATATTTAGATTTTATTATAAAATGAGTGCTTTAGTAAGAGCAAGTTTTGACTGTTAAATATATTTTAAAATATGATTTTCCTACATCGCAATGATGTCTCGTGCCTAAAAGTTTATTGTAGGTAATATGTATGTCAATTTTATTATATACTGAAAATGTACATACATATTAATTTTACAAATTATTATTATTGTGGCATATATAATAATGAAAAGGGCTGTCATTTTTAAATCTTTATTTTACTTTTAATAACACAAACATTTACAACAATGGACAAAATGTTCTCTTACTACATAATTTCGGAAATTAGCCTAGTTGCCAATCCATGCAAATAATAATAGATAAACTGATTTTTATAATATATGTAATAAAATCAGTGTCTGTCTGATTTATACCTGTATTATTTTATTATGATTATTATTATTTTATATTTATTATTTTTGCATTATATATAGAAAATTTTAATATTTAAAAATGTATTATTTATTGTTATTGTTGTTGTTCTAGGGTCTGCCTAAATGTATTTGAAGAGTTCAGATGCAAAAGCCTGAAATTTTGCTATCTGAAATGTTCTTTTAAAATGAGCATTTTTTTTCTCAGGCTCTTATGTGCAGGTTCAGTAGTTTCACTTTAATTGCAATGAATAGTTCTTTTCATTGCCTTTAAAGTGAAATGATTGCACATTATCATAGGAGCCTGAGAAAAAAAGTTAATTTTAGAAGAAAATTTCAGATGGCACTTAGAGGCTTTTGCATCTGAACTCTCTTAATAAATTTCTCTATAATGAATTAGCAAAACATTTTAAACTTTTTATTGTTGAAAATAGTTTTCTGTGCTTATATATATAATAATTATTTCAAATGTGTTTATAATGGAATAACCTTTTTTTATATAGGTGTATTATGTGTGTTTCAGCATAAATGGAATTCCCTGTCCCCTCTTATTTTTATGTAAAAAATTATGTGTGTGAATCTGATAAGAGTTTTCATGTTTCATAGCTACAGTGTTAATAAAGTCTGTTACGTTGTTAGCTGATAGCAGTAACATTACTCACTCAAAACTGTAGGATAACTTGACGGGACAGCAGATGCCCCTTCACAATAGAAAATCTGGATTTTAGATTGACCAGAAACAAGATCACTCATGGAGAGGTGGGACCCCAGATATGTCCTAATGTAGATCAGCTTTCCCCGTGCTGATTTTGGACGCTGTGAGCATGCTCATTAATATCTCTGCCCTCTGTCGGCCGGAGCAGGAGGGGGAGGAAGAGACTGCCTGATAGATAGGTGAGTGACAGAGGAATTAACATAACAAGATCCTCGCTGGGAAGGCCAGGGACTGTGAGACGTGTGTGAAGGGGGTGGATGGTGTCTGTCCTGAACTCCAGATGGAAACAGACCCATAGCAGCTGTCTAACCGGGACTTTTATAGCAGTGTGTGCATGTGTGTTTATAATGTTGAGTCTGAGCAGGAAAGAATTATCAGATATAATGATATAAAGCAATTTTAAGACTATAGATTAAGGTATTAAGACCTGTTTTTTGTCTTTCTGCACAGGCTGATATGTATATGATTGCTGCACTAAGAAGTGAATGAAAAGCTGTCCATCATTTTCCGATGTCATCTGGTATGCACTTATGCCCCCTGTTGAGGAACTGTCATTCAAAACCCCCCTCTCCCACTTTAAACAGTCACTGTGGGTCACAAAAGTGTGTGTGTTTGTGTGTAAATGTGTAACCATTATCCATAAGATGAGTGCTGTTAAGCAGCTTTTAAGTCCTCAATTATGGATAATTTAAAAATGCTGATGATGGTGCTATTCGAAGAACATGTGCATGTGTGAAGGGCCACTAATCAGCATTCTTAGGAGCCGATATACTGATGGCTCCTGGCCTGGGAGATCATTGATTCCAGATCATTCTTCACTTGTTGTCCACACTCAAAGGAACCATGCGGTCATGTGGCGAGAATGAGGGTGACGATGGTGGTGATTAAAGTCCTGCTTATCTGAATGATGAAGATAATTTGTGCAAGACTCTCTCGTGACCGTGTGAAGGTTTGCATTTGTTTCTGTGTGGTGGCTTGTAAACTCTTTTGCCTCTGTGAACCTGTCAGTATGCCACATTAGGGCTGCTGGCGTAGAAACTATTAATCTGTGTGAAGTTCTCGTGTGTGTTTTTATATATGCAAAAAGAAGTGTATTAAGTTTGCTTGGTGTTTTAATTTGTCTGAGAAAATATCTCCTTTTGGTCGTAATTATAGGTTTAGCCACATGAAGCTAGTAAATATGTTTGTTCCTGTTACACTAGTATGAAGGTTCCCACTGCATCAAAAACCAAAAGAAGTTTCTTAAAGGCATAGTTCACCCAAAAATGAAATCTCTGCCATCATTTACTCACTCATAGCGTGTATGACTTTCTTTCTTCTGTGAAACACAAAAGAGGATATTTTGAAAAATGTGTCAGTAGGGCTGTATGAATTAATTTAAACAAAACTGAAAATGCGAATAAGGCTTAGTGAGATTATCAAATTGCGAAGTCGCTTAAGACATGCATTTAGGACGCGATTGCACCGATAATCTTCCCAGACTTGCAATCAGAATCACTTAGAAACCGTCTGTTCTCAACAAAACAGAAACTTTATGGCCTCTCTGCGCTTTAAATACAATACTAATATTTAAAGTCATAAATATTATTATTGTAATTTTACAGTTGTATTCTAAAATAAATTATTCATTATTTCATTAAATATTACAATTGTAATATTTCTTATTTTGCTTAAGAAGTAGTAGTAGTAGTAATAATGATAATATTTTTTTATTTATAGTCTTATTGACATATAATAACAAAATTTGTGTTTATATTTTACAGCCATTTAACAGCCCTTTTTTAAATCTCATTTTAAATCACAATCCTAAAAAACACCCTATGTGTTAGTGTGTTTTTTTTATTTATTTATACAGTGTTGTTGTTTTGGACCCCATTGACTTTCATTACACAACAACGTCTTCAAAATATCTTCGTGTTCCACAGAAGAAAGTAAGTTATATTGTTTTGCAACAACTTGAGGGCAAGTAAATTATGACAGAATTTCCATTTTTATAGGTGATTTCTTTAGATGTTGTGTACAGCATGAGAAAAACTAAATTGGCTCATCAAGTTTAAGGAGTTTAGGTGGCATGAGTACTGTATGCATTTACTGGCCTGATTATCCAATATGGACAAATATAACTTTGATCGTAAACAGAATGAATCATTGACATTCTCTGATATAGTGTCTATTTTATCGAGGTTTACCTAATGTTTTTACAGCAGTGTTTCTGGTATCGGAAACACAATAAGAACGGTTCCTAGAATGTTCTCTCGAGATCTCTTTAATGCTCTGCCAGCGCAGGCGTTTAGAGAGACAATCGCTTTCGAATCCCTATTGTCTGTTTGCGATCAATGCTGGTCTTTTTACAGTCAAAAAGAAAGTTATTGATCAGCTCAGGAGGCTAGCTGATAGATTGCAAAAAGGACAACTGTGTTTGTGTATGCGTCTGGTGGGGAGGGCTGAAAAAAAACTGATTTCGTCATTTAGAGTCTTTATTACTGTCAGCAGTTCTAGAGGCTTGTAGAAAGATGACAAGAGGTTTGCATGGGGTTTTTATTTACACACAATAAAGGCTCTGAGATCTACACGCTCGATGAGGTGGTTTAAGCTCCACCGTCTCGCTTTGCCTGGGAAAAGAGGCTCATATCCACAAATGTAGTTTAATGTAACTTTGCCACTGATGAAATGTTTTGTTGTTTTAAAAAGCGCTTAAAGCCCTAAGTGGCTTTTTTGTTTTTGTTTTGAGTGTTTAAGATGCTGGAAAGAGAGTTTGTGGTACCTGACACCACAAACAACTGCGTACGTCTCCGTCAGAGCTCACGTCCATGTGGGTTTCTGTTATAGACTTAGTCTTTTAGTCTAAAGTAGATTAGATTTTTTACTTGTTTATTGAGTAGTTTTGCTAACCTGATTTGGGGTTTCAGCTAATAATAAGAGCTACTCAGGTCAGCTTAACACATTTAAACTTTTTTAAACCCATTTCACAGATCTTTGACCCAAAAAAAAAAAAAACTTTTTAAAAAAAATTTGTGGAAATGGATTAGATATAGATTTGATTAGATTAGGCCTAATGATAAGTGTGGGATCATCGGTTTATTTTGCAATAATGACCAGCTTTTATATCTCTTATTAAATAACTGAATAAATACACAAGTTCAACAATGCAATGTAAAGAAATTAAACATAGATTTCAGTTGACATTATTTTATTATAAGTCCCAATATGAAACTAACATTGCCTGAGACAAATACATAGTTTTAATTACATAGTTCATAGGACATTAAACAAAAAATTAACCACAGATTGCTGCAGTTGACTAATCAGAATCAAGTATTTCAAAGAGCTACATTCATCCTTTGGTGTGATTTTTGTAGTTTTATTTTTAGGTCCCTTTGTGCATTTTCATATTGCTCTTGCGTTACTATTAGCATTGTAAATATGTTAGTGTGATGTATTCATTAAATGTGATAAACCAGTTTAATTAAAAAAAACATGCACATTTTTAAAGTCAAACTGCATACTAATGCTTGTTTACGGATAAACAAAACAAGCACACACGCGTTTATTCTTCAAGATGCTATGTAGCGTAAGGGAAATGACAGACACGCTGAGCCAATGAGAGTATTTTTGATGACGGATAAGTACGGCTAAAATCAATACAGGGGAAGTCATAAAGTCTCTCTTTTCCTTTCTCTCTCTCACTCTCTTTATCTTTGTTTCACACAATCTATCTTGCATTAGCTCTTTTCTCTCGGCCTTTAATAATTAACTTCAGCATTATTAGCTTCTCAGTATAAACAGCTTATTCATTAGTGTTGACACACACAAACAGACCACTCACCTCAAAGCACTGCGTGCTTTTTTTCTAGATCACATTGTGTCCAGTGTGTGATATAAATTTGGATAAATTGGATTCGTGTATTTATGTGGATATTAGGGATTTCAGTGCAGCAGATGAGGTTTTAGTCTTTAAAAAAAGATATTCTGGCCAATTTTATTGCTTTAATTGCATTCTAATCGGGCAAATCCCCGGACACGCATATCTATGTCAGCAGCGTTGAAAGCACCCCTCCCATGTAGAACATGGTACGCTTTAACGTGATTGGCCACGCTTGGTCCTCTTAAGGCGTGGTGCTTAATTGAACATGATAGAGTGTAAAGTTAATTACCCCTTAGAGCTGTCACTCATACCCCAGGGGGCGTGTTCACTTAGGGGGAGGAGTGTCGCTTTAGGCACAGCTGTCGTACGCAATTGTATGTGTTTGTGGGGAGGAGGACAATAGGTCCTTGTCCTCAGAGAGTTGTGAAGGATGATTTGGACAATCGGCTTTTAAAGGCAAACACTCAAATGTTGTCCTGCTGGTGCCAGACAGCTTATTAATACCCTCCTCTGCCCCAAAACACACACACACACACACACACACACACACGCTGTTGACTAAATCCTGACCTGCTTAAGTTAAATTAGAAGGTTACATTTAGTCATTTATAATGCTTCTCAGTTGTACAATAACTGTAGAAAGAAATGATGATCACAATCTTTGGAAAACTTTGGATCTTTGAACATGTAATATGCCAGTAATGTTGTTGTTGTTTTTGTACCATGTTGACATGTGCCATAACATACTTTGAACTACTTTGGAATAAGATGTAAATTCTTTTTAGTTTAGTTTAGTACTTTGACATAACTGTCTTGATGCCATCATTATAATGGTACCACCACAGCACTTATACACCAATATACACACTGAAAACTGACAATTTAGTGATTCTGTGCACATTGTACTATGATTTTTCAAAGCGTGACTGTGTTTTGTCCAGGTGTTGGTGCTGCCAGTCTGGCTAAACTCACCTTCATGGTGGGCGGAGTTGAGGAGGAATTTAATGCTGCCCAGGAGCTGCTAACATGTATGGGAGCAAATGTAGTGTACTGTGGCCAAGTGGGAAGTGGACAGGTAAATACAAGCAAACATGAATGTCCTTTAGCTTGTAGTCATTTATACATTCTAGAGATGGTGACATAAATGGAACTTCATAGAAAACCATGGTATGACCATGACATATTTTGGCATCATATCATGTTCTAAAATGCCCAAGTGTTTTTTTTCCCAGCATGCTCTTGATGTCTTTGACGTGTAAATGTCATGTGTTGATGTGTTCATCTGTGTTATGTCCAAGTTGCTGTAGCTTTGTTACCATATTATGATCATTTTAACCCACTAATTTCTGAAAGTTACAGTATGAATTCATAGTATCCTAAAAAGATTTGATTATTCATGATATGACCCATTTAAAGGAACACTCTAAGGACTATGTGGTGCATAACAAATTCCTTATGTACAGTCATTAAAAGGTTACTACAAAACCTTTAAATTAAATTACTTCTGTGGCTGAACTGATGTTTTGCAATTTTCTATTTCAGGCAGCGAAAATCTGCAACAACATGCTGTTAGCAATTGGCATGATTGGTACAGCAGAGACCATGAACCTCGGAATTAGGTGAAGATTGTGTGTGTGTGTGTGTGTGTGTGCGTGTACCTACTTAACCATATTTTGGGGACAAATTTGTACCCAAAAGTGAGCAAAACCTGACTAAATCACCAAAACCCTCCATTTGAGGATGTCCTCTTTTGTAAAACTGGTGTAAAAATAAAGTAAACAAAGTTTTTTTTTTTTTTTTTTAAATGCAGAATGTTTTCTGTGAGGGGTGGGTTTAGGTTAAAAAGTGTATAACTATCTGTATATAAAAACAATAGAAGTTTATGTAATGTCCCCATTTAGATAGCTAAGTAAACGTGTGTGTGTGTGTGTGTGTGTGTGTGTGTGTGTGTGAATGAGGGTGCTCTCTAGCTCAAAAAATGAAGGAAAAAAAAAAGTATTAAAAAGTAGTTCATATGTCCCCTGCTCTAGTTTCAAACTGCCACACGATTGCTTTGTATGAGAAGCAGACTGAAATGTAAAGGGGCCATGTCATGACTTATTTTATTTAAATAAGAAAAAAATAAATAAAATAAGGTTCACTCTACTTATTAGTAAATACATATATTTATATTTGCAAAAAACTATTTTCTTTTTGTTTTGACCTTATGTCTGAAACGCTTTGTTTTAGTGACGTGGCTTTAACGGTGTTCACTGAAAATCTTGCCATCCACTGTTGCTCTCAAATCTCATTTCATTTATTCAGCTCATTCGGTGCACCACGTTTGACAACAGTGATGACAGATACTATAACTCTGTAACTGTAACTGATCATCATGTGCTGTTTTGTTTGAAGCTAAAAGGAGTTAGTTCTTATTTCATTGTGTTTAAAAAAACATCCTGTGAAAATGTGCAGGCAGTATCTTCTCTTTCTATTATTACTGATGAATGTAGTACTTTAAAAAAATATATGTTATAGTGAGAAGAAGGGGAAATTATATCAGAGCATATTGCTTGTCAGTGTTGCTCCAATAGGTTGGAGTCAACACATCAACATATTCTTTATACATATGAAATATGTATTCATATTTACTTGAATGCAGTCTTAGAATCTAGTGCGCATGAAGCAATGTCATCCCTCTTCTCAGGGATATAAGGATCTCATATGCACTTATACAGACTCATTTAGATGCCTTGGGTTCCTGGATGTCATAAATCTCCCATACTGCACTGCAGCCTGCCCTCTCATGCAGCAAGCTGCACATAGAGAATGTAAAGAGGATGTTTGTTTGACTTATTTGAAGATATTTTAATGTTCTCTTTCCACCAGAAAGCAAACGGGTGCTCAGGAGTAATAATTAATCTCTCACAATGGAGAATTATCAGTAGGTTTTCCCACCTTTCCTATAATATCTTTTGTTCTTTCTGTTCTTAACTGTATTTTTAGGACTTTCCATGAATAGGGTACAAAATTACCCTATTCATTCAATAGAGTACAAAATTCCATGAATTTTGTACTCTATTCATGGAAATGAATAAAAATGAAGGACTTTGCCCTGTTGCCAAAATGGAGAACATCCACATTTTAAATGTTTTCAATTCATTTAAATTTCACAAACATTAAAAAGAAAGTGTATTAGTTTAATATTTTATTTTGCAATAACTCTGACAACAATATTACCATTAATATTACAATTTGTGTAAAAAAAGGTAAATAATCTCATTTTATATTTCTTCCCTGGTAGATACAAGTAGTTAATAACTCATTAATGTTTACTGCAATAAATTCAATATTTAATTCAGATTATGTCAACATTTTGACATTATATGGTTTTATTTTAAAATGGCTACAGTTGAGAAATTGTCAATAAATTGTCCATGAATAGGGTACAAAATTGGGCTTACATATATATATTAGAGAGAGAGAGAGAGAGAGACAAGGTTTTTTCTCCATTCTGTCACCGATGGAGTTTTGGTTCCTTGCCGCTGTCGCCTCTGGCTTGCTTAGTTGTGGACACTTCATTTCCAGTGATATCGTTTGACATGATTGCAAAGATACTATTTAAACTGTACTGAGCTGGATGTTGACATCACTGAATTCAATGATGAACTGTCTTTAACTGAAAAATGAGTGTTTACTATTGTCATTTTGTATTATTGACACACTATTTTCCTAATTATTGCTGTTCAGTTGCTTTGACACAATCTGTATTGTTAAAAGTGCTATATAAATAAAGGTGACTTGACTTGACTTGACTTATATATATTTATAATAGTTATATATTTATTCTCCATTAATTGGAGATTGCAAGTTTTGTAAACATGGGATTTTTGGCTCTAATGTTTTAAAAGAGTAATGAGACACCAAATTGTACCCTCTTTGTAGAAAAAGGCCCTTTACTTAATTTTCTTCCCAACGAGTGCTGGATATCTCTGGTCATATGTGATGTTTCGCTTGGAAAAGAAGTGTCCCCAAATGATAGTTATCTCCCCTTTCGCTCTCTCTCTCCATCTATTTTCACTTATGCATGCATATGCTGCTGTCTACACTTTAAGACCAGTAGCTACAACTGAGAATGAGAATGATGCCACATACACACAATTGAGAGGCTTTGAAAGTTCATCCACCACACAAGCACCCTCACACACACACAGCCTGTGTACAGATGTTTAAAAAGATAATTGACATTTGGTAATAAACTCGTTTGTTGCCTCTTAAAGACATTAATATAATTGTGGCCTGTGTGTGTTTGCTTATAAGACTATGTGTTTATAATCCTGAGAGCACCGGGGTTTGATGAAGATGAAATGAGAACAAGAAGCATAGTGTATAAACATAAGTCTTTAACAAAATGGGCCCCCCTTCTAATGCAGTGATCAAACATCAAACGACTCTAGTTTATTTCCTCCTTTCTTTTTTCTTTAACTGTAATTTACCCATCCTGTTTAACTAGACTCTCACATCTGTTTTCCTTTCCCTCGTGGTATTAACCTGCACACACTTCACACTCGATTTCATCAGCCAAATCTTCACAAGTATCCTTTGGAAGTGTCTCTTTCATGTAAATTTGATGTGTAAATGGTTTGGATAATATCAGAAAAAATGCTATACAAAATGAAGTTTAGCATGTTAACAATTAAGGCGCCTCCCCTTCATACACACACAGTCGTTTCTTGTGCCGAGAGAGTGATTTGTGCTGTAGCAGAGAAGCCAGGTTGCAGTTGAGGCGGTAACCTTTTCAGTCACTGACCCAGAACGTGTGTGTGAGTGTGTGAGCGTGTGTGTATGAGTGTGAGCTGGGGGAAGAAGGGGGCGATGTTGAACATATGTCACCGGTTGTCCCCAAGAGACCGAGAGACACAGACATAAAGGGGGAAAGTGAGAGCAAGAGAGAACGGGAGATTGATATGGGGTCAGTCAGTGGGCTGTTTACAGACATTAAACCTCCCAAAAACAACTGTCAAATGACAGCGTTGCTCACAAACACACACATTATTGAGATTACATTTTCCAAAACAGTCTGTAAAAACAGACAGTGTGGGACGGACGGATGGAATAATAGAAAGGGGAAAGAAATTGGCTTTTTATGCACAGCTGTGTGTCCTTGCTTCTTAATTATTGCATAGACTTATAAAAGTCTTAGTGCGTGTGAGTGTGTACGTTAAGGCATGGCCCCCTGAATGAGAGACCGGTGGAGTTACTGTATAACTGCCCTTAAACACTCATCATAATTTAATAGACATAAGAAAGCTAAAAAGCGCATTTTACTGTCTCACCACCACTGCTGCTCCGGCTTGAGTGTGCACGCACACGCGTTTGTGTCGAGGCGCTCTTGATGTGGTCATATTTATGTTGTTAAAGCAAGAGACGGCAGCTCTTTGCCCAGTTACACATCATCCTCAGATTTCCCTCTTTTTCCTTTTCTGTTCATCTTTTTGTTTCAAAATGTTTTTTTTTGTCTCAGCAAACAGCCTGCTATAGTCGACAGGTTTTTTTGTTTTTTTTTTGAATCGGTAATGTGACTATTTTGTTTTAGTTATTAATTTATTCTAATATACAGGAAAAAATGTAATTCATATATAAAAATGCTATTTAAACATGTTTCTACTTTAAGCATCGTTTTAGTTTCTGAGTTAAAATTAATTTTGATAGTTTTTGGGGGCATAAAGTCAAAAATGTTAAGGTTGAGACAATCATCCTGACATCATCATGAAAAATATTATGCATAAAAATGCATCGTTAAAAGAACAAAGATTCTTGACTGTTCTCTTGAGAAAGTAGTTTGGCAAAATTTCAGATTTTTTAGTAGAGAAAAAGGTTTTGTGTTATCAGATAATTTAAGTATAGTTCAGACTGTAAAATGACACTTGGAGTGACTTCCCAAAAACATTTAATATATGTAATTTAATAAATATTGCTAAATGTATTAAAATATCTAATGTATTATAATGTATATTCTTTATATTCATAATATTTGAAGTGTAAGGAAAATTATATTTTTTACATGATGGCTTTACTACATTACATTTTTAGTGTGATTAGATCAAAACTTTTCTTGAAAATAATACAAAACATTTTTAAAACCATATGAAAGCAACATGAAGTGTATATTTCTACAAACTTGGCACATGTATTTTTCTTACATTATATAGTAGAGATTTGACTAAACAAGTAAACAAGCACCTACTGTAACTACACCCTAACATCCACATAGCTAAGGCGTAGCAACCATGTGTTTATCATCATGGCAACAGCTTTCTTCAGAAAATGTCACAATCTTTGTGTTGTATTTGCTGTATTGTCACTTTTCTTCTTTATTATGCAATGTTATTTGGGTGCACAATCATTTATTAAAGCAACAAGACCCATTTCACTCCAGATCTACTTTAAATGCAAGACTGAAATCATTCTGTTTTCTACTATAGGGGGACAGATTGGTGGGGGCGAATTAATAAGACAGCTGCTTGTGTCAAGAGTTTTATTACCCCTGCATTTGTGTGGGGGACAACAAGCGAGAGAGTGGAAAATGATGAACTACAGCTCCTGTTAAATATCAATACTGTATTATCCGGGCCCATTTTCCACTTAGGGATGATCTGGTCCTGAGCTTAAAGGTCAGCGGTCTGTCTGACCTCTGTCCTTTGACCTTTCTCTCTCTTGATCAGACTGGGTTTGGATCCAAAGCTGCTGGCAGAGATTCTGAACATGAGCTCAGGACGATGTTGGTCTAGTGACAAGTATAACCCTGTCCCAGGTGTCATGGAAGGAGTGCCGTCCGCAAACAACTACCAGGGAGGCTTTGGCACAAAGCTAATGGCTAAAGTAAGTGGAAGCATTTTTTTTCCTTTTGATCATATTTATTTATTTACGCCAAGTCTAAACGACTTTTAAGGCGATACTGAATAAAGCATGTGTTCACAGGATCTTGGTTTTGCTCAGAGCACTGCGACCAGTACCCAGACCCCAATTCCTCTTGGTTCTTTGGCACACCAGATCTACCGCGCAATGTGCGCTCATGGCTACTCTAACAAAGACTTTTCCTCCGTCTTCCAGTTTTTACGAGAGGAGGGGGTACAGTAGGTCAAGTGGAAGTGACCCAGACTCTGCATGAGAAACAGACGTTATGATTGGCTGGTTTAGTATTGATATGCATGTGTGTCTATTTTGAAAGGGATGTTACAGGTATGTTGAAGCTAATGAGTGTAGCATTAAGAGTCTGATACCTCTGTTAGGTTGTTGCCTGATGTTGACATTCAAAACTTTACAGAGCCATTTTAACTAGTTCTGTATGACCGGTTCAAACTGTTACTCAAGCTTGCTTACATAACACATTTACTGTAAATGTTTACAGTTATTCGTTTCCATTTCATTCTACTTCGAGCCAGTTCTGAGCCAAAATTGATTTTAGGTCCTGATCAGACACTGCTAGAAATGCTTTAGGACGCATAAAACATACCTCATCTGTTTCAGTTTTGCTTAAACTGAATCGAAACTGTGAAAAATTTTACAAAGAAGTAGTGCGTCCCTCATTTTTTTTCTTGAATAGTTACATTAAAGGAATAGTTCACACAAAAATAAAAAATTGCTGAAAATTTACTCTTCCTCAGGCCATCCAAGAAGTAGATGAGTTTGTTTTTTCATTGGAACAGATTTGGAGTAATCTAGCATTACATCACTTGCTCACCAATGGATCCTCTGCAGTGAATGGGTGCCGTCAGAATGAGAGTCCAAACAGCTGATAAAACATCACAATAATCCACAAGTAATCCACATCAGTCCATCAATTAATATCTTGTGAAGTGAAAAGCTGTGTGTTTGTAAGAAACAATACCATCATTAAGAGGTTTTAACTTCAAACCACTGCTCCCGGCTAAAATACAGGTCCTCTATCCATTATTTGCTTTCTCCAGTGAAAAGGCCTTTTATCAAGAGAGAAATATGCACAGATCAAGCACCATTTACAAGTGAAAACAGTTCTAAACAAATATGTCGGTGGATTTTGGTGTGACGGGATGGACTTTTTCACTGGAGGAAGCGTTATTATGGATTATAAACTTTTAATGTTTAAAGTTTTAAATGGTTTAAAGTTAAAATGCCTTAATGATTGATTTCTTTATTTGAACAATGAACACACAGCTTTTCGCTTCACAATAATCGATAGACTGGAGTCATGTGGATCATATGTGGATTTTCGTGATGTTTTTATCAGCTGTTTGGATTCTTACTCTGACGGCACCCATTCACTGCAGAGGATCCATTGGTGAACAAGTGATGTAATGCTATATTTCTCCAAATCAATTAAAAACAAACCCATCTATATCTTGGATAGCCTGAAGGTACATTTTCAGCAAATATTCATTTTGGGTGAACCATTTCATTAAAACGGACCTCTGTTTTACACTAGATAGATTATACACTTACATCTCTGTCTTTTTTGTGTTTTTTTTTTTTTGTATTCTGACCACAATTTTTCTTGTTCTCCGTTTCTTTTCCACAAAACAAAAGGCTTTAAGTCGCCCTGGAGTGTATGCACATATGTATATTTGTAATGGTGCTGTACTGAGAATGAGCAGTGTTAATGGTCTCTGCTTTACAGAGGTCCTGTTGACTCTCACTAAGACGAGACCGATGCCATCTGTGTACTAGGCACATACACACGCCCATGGCTCAAGAATCATGGTGTGTCCTCTATACAAAAATGTTCTTGTTCATATTATGTCCTCAATAAAGAAGTTAATTGAGTTATTAACTGTGATCTTTTTAAGACACATAATATCTGCATCACCAAACAGATTTTCAAAAAAAAAAGTTTTTTAAATGTATTCTGCCATTGGTCTGAAAAAGATAGTCTTGCCCAAAATGCACACCATTTGTTGCACTAATGTGGCTGTGTAGGGCTGTCGGGATGCTCAAACAAAAAGAACAAAGTTTTGATAGCATTGCAGTGTTTATAGTGTTTTTTGTAATTTTTTTTCAGCCTATAAATGGCTTATTTATATTTGTCTGCAAATTAATCTGAAACTATTTTAACATTCAAACATTACCTTTATGCAGTCTCTCTGATGTAGTGCTATTTATAGCTTTCTCCAATTCATATGAATGTTTAATAAGGCTGCGTTTGCGTTTGATGTCTGTTTAACTGAAGGGCCGGTGTGGTTGGGTTAGGTAAGGACAATGGACTAAATTACATAATTTTAAGGTTTAGAGGTTAGCATACATTAGTTATAACAAGAAAATCAAAGATTTAAAGTCATGTAAGAAATACAACTTTTTACAGCATGTGATATTTACAAAAAGAGAAGTAAGGTTGAAGTAATGTTTCAGTGCTCAGATGAATTAGTCCCCCTCACTTCCTGTCCTAATGTGGGTCCTCTGGTGTCTGCAGCTTTCCTGATTTTTTTCCATTGTTCTGTCCACATGCTCACATGCTCTCATGCTCTACAAATGATGCCCTTATTTCCATCATCACAATCAGAAAGCCAACAAAAAAAGGCATCACCCGCGGCCTCTTTTCTTTAATGGTGTTTTTGGTCTTTCGTTCTTGTGTTTTTATTATTCCGGCAGTGCTGTTTGTGTCTGTAGACAGCCTCAGACAGGCCAACCCAGTCTGAACTAGCGCAGAGGTCATTAAAACCACTCTTATCCTCAACTTTTAATTGTAGGACTTAATTTTATGACCAATGCTCGTGATGTGCAGTTATGTGGCTGTAGCCTCAGACAGTCCTACACACTATAAGTGCACTAATTGTTTAACTGAGACTGCCGGTTGTTAACTGAGAGCTTAAAGACTGTAGCTGGGTAAGCGCATGTTAAACTGAAAATGCAGGCATTATTGCTATTCTAAATGGTGAGTTTTAGTGAATAGTAATGCTCTACTAAATGTTTTAAAAAGATGATGTATTGATTTAGTTTACATAGCGTTATAGGAGCAATAGATGCCTGGTTTGCATGATTTAATTATCACTGAGGTACACACTGTATTTCTTTGAACTTATCAGTAGTGTAAACATCTAGTCCATGCCGTTGGGACATTCTGTACAAATTTAAATGCAATTAAACTACCAATTAAAAGTTTGGGGTCGGTCATTTTTTTAATATGTTTTTTTAACTCCCCACTAAAATACAATAAAAACAGTAATATTGTGAAATATTATTACAATGAAATTATTTTAGTAGATTTTAAAATGTAATTTTTTTATGTGATGTCAAAGCTGAATTTTCATCAGCCATTACTCCAGTTGGATAGAAGAATGATTTTCTTTCAGACAAAGATTGTTGACTCCAAACTTTTGAATGGTAGTGCGTTTCATTTTATAAAGTAACCTACTTTAAAAACATTAGCTACATTCATCAGGAATTCTTTAATAGTTTTAAACAGAACCATCTAACCTGCATTTATCTTTTATCCAAAAGGTTTTTGTAGGTTACTTATATAAAGGATATATAACCAAACTGGGACTATGACCTTTGGTAAGTAGCAGCAGTCATACAATTGTGCCATGAATGGATGTCCTTAGCTGCCTAGACGATGTGCTGTCCAGTCTGACCTCGGTGAAAATCTACAACATTTGAGCGTCAGCCATGTTGAGTGTGATTCATATTTGGATTTTAATTTGTCCTCGTTTACAAGGGGAATGCTGGGTGCTGCGGTTTTCTCATTAACAGGACATGAAAGGAGCTGTAAAGAGAGCAGCGGTGAAACCGGCCCACACTGACGTCTGTGCGTTCACACACATGGACAAGCAGACTCTTTAGATGGGCCTGGTCTCACATCCACTGCAGAGGTCATAACTTTCTTAAGCATCTCAACCCACCCAGCCAATCAAGATGTCATCCAGTCCTTTTAGACATGCAAACATAAAATATCTGTTGATATAAACTACGGTTTAAAAGTTTGGGGTCAGTAAGATTTTTAAATGTGTTTATTTAAAGAAATTAATAGTTTTTCAACAAAGATGCATTAAAGGGATAGTTCACCCAAAAATGAAGATTACCCCATGATTTACTAACCCTCAAGCCATCCTAGGAGTATATGACTTTCTTCTTTCAGACGAATACAATCAGAGTTATATTAAAAACAAAGCTTTATAATGGCAGTGAATGGTGATCAAGATTTTGAAGCAAAATAAAGTGTATCCATCTATCATAAAAAGTACTCCACACGGCTCCAGGGGTTAATAAAGGCCTCCAGAAGGGAAGTGATGCATTTGTGTAAGGAAAATATCCATATTAAAGGGGTCATATGATGTGATTTCAATTTTTCCTTTCTCTTTGGAGTGTTACAAGCTCTTGGTGCATAAAGAAGATCTGTAAAGTTGCAAAGACTAAAGTGTCAAATCCAAAGAGATATTCTTTATAAAAGTTAAGAGTCAACCACGCCCTCCTTAAACGGCTTCTTCTAACACACCCCCACATGTCTACGTCACGCTGTGGGAAGATTTGCATAACGCCACCCAAATGTTCACACAAAGAAAGAAGGCGTAACTTTTATTCTTGCCTTTCTCAAGCCCGCCGGCCGCCGCTCACTCTAGCCTGCTGTGTGTGACGCTGTGTGTTTCGTTGTGAAAGCGAAACTACTTTGTTTGGTCTTCCAAAAGAGGACACAACTAGAAATCAGTGGTTAAGTTGTATTTACAACACTGTTCCAGAACAGTTCAACCCAAATATTCAGATGTGTGCAGCGCAATTTATGGAGGATGAGGACCGTTTCCTTTGAGAGTAGCCTACAATGCCGGTGTCTGTTTCTATAAAGTGGGGCAGTTCCAACTTTGCAAGGACAGTCTGGCGCTTCTGACTCACAGACTGTGAGTACGTTTTTTATATTTAAAGAATTTGCCACTGATGATTCAAACTCGAGTTTTGAGCAGTGTAGAGTAGCGCTTGTTGTTTGTCGTTTCTCCGATCACAAATGCAGACATGGTTTTATGTTTACGCAACGCGATACGCAATGCAATGCGCAAAAAGACAGTATAAGTCATTATAATCAGTAATTAAGTTCCCACTGGATGCAACAAATGCCTCGTTTGTAATGGGTTTTATTGTTTTTGTCTTGTCGCACCGGGACACAGGGCATCACGGTATGGTAAGGGGCGTAACATTTCCATCACACGCTTGAGGTATTCATCCAATCACAACGCTCTGGATAGCAGGCCAAACAGCGTACACCTCGATTTTCAGAACAATGAGCTCACGTTTCAGAAAGGCGGGGCATAGAGGAGCAACAATAATGTACATTATGTGGAAAATAATGTGTTTTTTTAAACTTAAACCGCATAAACACATTTCATTACACCAAATACACAACATAATGTTCTTTTTAGCAACGTCATATGACCCCTTTAAAAACTTTATAATCTGTAATCTCTAGCTTCTGCTACTGTCATGTGTGCGTTCACAAGAGAGTGGCATTGTAGCGCATGACGTAGGATGTAGGCTTAATGTAAGAGCCAGGACATTTTTTAATATGACTCTGATTGTATTTGTCTGAAAGAAGAAAGTCATATACACCTAGGATGGCCTGAGATTGAGTAAATCATGGGGTAATTTTAAATAAACTCCCTTTATGGATGCATTGAAAATGACAGTAAAACATGTTTAATGCTACAAAAGATTTCTATTTTGAATAAATTGAGTTTTTAAACTTTCTATTCAGCAAAGAATACTGAAAAAAATGTAACACAGTGTTCACAAAAATGTTAATCCACACAACTCTTTTCAGTAATGATAATAATAAAGGTTTCTTTAGCATCAAATCAGCATATTAGAATGATTTCTGAAGGATCATGAGACACTGAAGACTGGAGTAATGATGCTGAATATTCAGCTTTGGCATCACAGGAATAAATTAAATTATATCAAATCTATTAAAATAGAAAATGTAAATAATAATAATAATAATAATAGTTATTTTAAATGGTAAAAATATTTCTGTAAAAAAGAAAATATACAAAGAAAATATTACTTCTAAAAAGTACTGTTTTACTGTAGTTTTCATAAAATAACTACAGCTTTGGTGAGACTTTGTTTCAAAAACATAAAAGAACTTACCAACCCAAACTTTTGAACTGTCTATACATGTAATGTACAGTTGCAAGTATTGTGTGAGTTTCAGGCCAGATGAGATAAAGTCACTTGTGCTTTTGGGATAGTATGGCATTGAATGTTACTAAATGTTACCTTTTTTTTGGGATCTTGCACACTTTGCAGTGTTTTTCTGTGATGTATTAAACATTGAACACTGTTTTGCAAATTTGGCAAAATATTTCACAAATAACAGATGGCTAACATAAATTGTGAGAATAATTTGTAATAGTCTTTGAAGCATCAGTGGTTTAAAATGATAAACAATCAGTAATGTTTTGATCAAATGTTTTGTTTTGCACCATGTATATGTCATATGTATAGAGCAAAATGTGGTAAAAATTTTTTTTCATTTTTACATAAATACTTTATATATTGTTTTTTATTTTATTTATAACTTAGTTGTATTTGTTACAGTTGTAACATACTGTTGTATTTGTAGTTTAAATATATATATATATATATATATATATATATATTAAATTCAAAATAAAATAAAATAAATGGTGCCAGATGGAAGTTTTGAGTTCTGACAAAATAGTGCTGATGCTTTTATATAATGGTAATGACTGTTTGAGAAACCCCCACCCCCTCCCCCCATTTTTGTCTGGGAGTCTGTGCATTTAAAATTCAGACTATACAGATTATTCATACTGTATAGTTTATTAATTATTTATTAATACTGTATTAATACTTATTAATAGTGTATAGTTTTGATTGTGTATTCTTGCATCTCACCTGCTCAGTCAAGAAGTAATATAGAGTCTCCTTTTTAAAAAATGACAACAGGGCTTGGATACTCTTTAAAGAATGTACAAGGAGAGTACTTAAACAGTATTCCACAGGAAACCTTTCAGAAATGTACAGATGGGAAACAATTGCAGATTAACAATTGCATTTAGGAGTCGCTGATTAATGGTAAAAAAAACGGATGAAAAATAGAGAGAGACCAGAATGAAAGAGGATGAGACATTCTGCACCACTGGGAGTCTGCGGTTTTCTCTCATTACGTTCCTATTGCTCAGCTCTTTAAAAGTGCTTAAGATGATTAAGTGTGTGAGAGGCACTAGATTAGCCAATTAGTCACATCCCACGACATATCTGCATATGTACTCATGTTGTGCAGTGGGAGGTCCCACTCTGTCTTCTTGTGTATGTGTGTGTTATGGGGTCAGGTAGAAAGGCCTACACTAATTGCCCTTTCCCCAGTGAGTGTATATGTATGTAGACTCATTTAGATTCCTCTGTGGTGAGCCCTCAGTTCATTCCACTGTGTTCATTATCATACTCTAATAACTAGAACTGCGGCTTTTACAGAGAGAGAGAGACGCATGTGTATGTGCCCTAGGGGTAGGAGGTGGGGAGGGGTGTTCAGGCTAGTGAATCAAGGGCCCTTGATTCATTTCCAGTGTCTTGAAAGGGCAATCTGTAATTTCAACACTGCATCACTTGGTGCTACCCAGTGCGTCTTGTGTTTGGAAATACAGCAGTGATATCTCTAAAGAAGTGTACATGAAATATAATACAATAAAAAATCAAATAATATTCTATAGTATAATATAATATAATTTTTAAGCCAGTAATACAAGCTAAAAGCTACAGCAATTTACAAATTGCCAAAACGCATCTTGAATAGTCATTTCTTCATGCCCTTTCATATACTGGTGCTCAAATTTACAGGGAGATGTTTTTTTTCTTTTAATTTGCTGTATTACAAATGTGTTGTGCCTTTTTTTGTTCTGTGCCTGTGCTTGTTTTGTGCATTATGTGAATCTTTTCCTTTCTCTCTTTGTCTTGCTTTCTCTCTGTGTGATGTCATGTATGAGTAACGAGCGACGGGCACCGATATTCATCACCCGCTCCTGCACGTGCTCGGAGGGTCTTCATTATATTAATTACTCTTATTGGAAGAGTGATCATCGACCCAATCAGAATCCATCACATGCTGGTTCCCATGGTGATCAGAATCCATCACCAGCCGGATCCCATGACGATTGGCCTGGTAAATGATGACAGTATTGTAAGGGCTGATGGCACACTGTACCCCACGGGGCGTTTCTTGTACATTTATTTATGTTAGCACAGGCTAGGCTAACAGCAGTGTGCTGTTCGCCAGTACTTCCCGGCCAAATTCTAGTGCAACTCAGCACGGGTTTATTAAAATTTCCCAGTGCTTTTGTGTGGAAGTATCCAATTTTTTTGAAGTTGTGTGCAGCTGTGTGTACTTTAATGTGGTACTTAAACCTTCAAAGGCAAACATATCAGATACTCTCACAAATGCTTGCTTCTTCCACATAATCATTCTATCAGCCTATGATATTGCATTTTTCAGAGCACATTTTACTTTGCCGTGTCAGCTGTAGTACCCTAGTGGCCTCAATTTTTCTTCCTGACAACATTTACTTAATTTTTCTCCTCTTTATGTTTCAAAATGTAATTTGACAGACTCTAAACACTGCTTCAGGGCTTGTTTGGCAACACTAATTGGGTTGGATGAACCAGGGCAATCAAGTTGTATAAATTAGGCAACATAACAATGTAATCAATACACCTAAGCATGCCACTTTAACAGCAGAATTCACATTATGGAGATAAAGCTCTTAAAGCCATCATGTCGTAATGAAAGAACAACTGTTTCCAATACCTCTGCTGTTGCACTTGATGTTTGCTTCATGGTCAATTGACTTGGCAGTTCATCCATGCCTCTGTTAATTGAACGAGGTAAGGCAAGAGTTAGAGAGACTGAGAAAGGGAGTTGGTGTAGAAAAGACGGTAGAAAAATGTTTGCAAGAGAGAGAAAGTGATTTAGCACTAAAGCACCATTGATTAGCTGTTCAGCTTTGCAATGGTTCTCGGCCAACTCAGCCTCATCACAGCAACACAAACACATAAACACCCATAATTGGCTCATTTAGAGATGGGAGGAGCCTGTGGATAATGGACCCGGGAATTAGCCACTGTTCTTTTAGCAAAGATAGCCAATGAAAAGCCGGTAACCCTGCAAGCGTGTGCTTGTTTGCGACTGTACAAAAGCAATAGTAAGTGTGCGTGTTTCGAATAACGGAAAAGATACGGAGGACAAAGGTGGCCACAGTGTATTCTTTCCCTCGTTTTCTCTCCCTTCTCCCACAGCTCCAATCATTCATCACCCCATCATGCCCTCTCGATAGGGTGGAACTGGCTGGGGGCTTCTGGGATACGGTGCTGGACAGGGAATGATGGGATAGCGTAGTCGCGATGTCATCACTAATCTGGGGCTCTCATCCACTGAGCTAAATCTTCATCTATCAGCGAGATCCTGTGCCATTAAAGCTGCTGCACACACACATACAGCTCAGTGGAGCATTGGGCTGGGCAGATGGAGTAAATATAGATAGAATTGGCTTGATTGAAATAGAAAAGGCCAGTGAGTTCCTGTGCGACTGTCAGAGGGTAAAGAGAATGGATGGACATGGGGGTGCCCTCTCACTGCCTTTCTAAACACGCACACACACACACACACACACACAAATACACATAAAACTTTTTCCTTAGACATGAACATTTTAAATCCAAACAGGACAAATCCTAACTCTTGTTATTATTAGCTAACAGTTCATTCTAAACAAACTGTTTACATTAACATACGCTGAAAATTCTGTGCATCTCTACTTCTTTTGCAGTATCTGGTGCAAAATTTCTGTCTGCAAGACATGATACATGAAGTGTAGATACAATACCATTTAGATTTAGACATTTTGGACTTAAAACCCTTTTTATCATTCTCAAGCCTTATTTTTTGTTGAGATGGACCATATAATGAAACAAAATCAGTCAACAAGTTTCTAAAATACATGGAAACTGAACACACAACATACCCAAATAGACAGGACAGTCATTACACTATGTGGGGCAAGTTATCACAGTGAAACCTGCCATTAAAGTTGCAATGTAGCAAAAAAAATTCCATTTCCATTTTATGTTGACTTTAAACAGCTTATTGTCTTTAGCTAAATTTAAACACTAAATTAAACACAATTATGACAGAAAACATCATGAAACAGCAAATTACGTTAAAGGTAACACATATACATATTTAAATAATAATTTATATTAAGATTTAAAACTTCAACCGATATTTTCTGATTGCTGGGGTCATATCTTGAAAAAGATTTTTCATTTAATCTTTTTAAATGAAAAGTTTGTTATGTAAACAGTCATTTTCAAAACTAAAAACGCCCTCTCCTTTCCAAAAGGAATAGACTAATCTTTTGAAACTAAACACTCCTTCCTATTGTCAGGATACTCAAAAAAATGGCCGCCCACATTTACACTAGGTCAGTGATTCTCAAACCTGTCCTGGAGTACCCCCAGCCCTGCACATTTTGTATGTCTCCCTCATCTATCACACCTGATTCAACTCATCAGCTCATTACTTGTGACTGCAAGACCTGAAGTGGGTGTGTCAGATATAGGGAGACCGCATACTGTACATTATTGTTTCTCCTCTATGGCCCGACTTTCTGAACCATGTCAATTTTTACAAAGCTCATCGTTCTGAAAAGCGAGGTGTGCTCTGATTGGCCATCTATCCAGTGCGTTGTGATTGGCCGAATACCTCAAGTGTGTGATGAAAATGTTAAGCCCCTTACCATACTGTGATGCCATGTCCCAGCGCGACAAGACAAAACCAATAAAACCCATTATAAACGAGGCATTTGTATCCAATGGGGACATAAGTACTGATTATAATGACTTATACTGTCTTTTTACACGTTGCATTGCGTATCACGCTGCGTAAACATAAAACCATGTCTGCAATTGTGATCAGAGAAACGACAAACAACAAGCGTTACTCTACACTGCTCAAAACTCGCGTTTGAATCATCAATGGCAAATTCTTTAAATATGAAAATGTACTTACAGGCTGTGAGTCAGAAGCCCAGACTGTCCTTTCAAAGTTGGAATTGCCCCACTTTATAGAAACAACCTTTCTGCACAGCCGGCATTGGGTTCAGGAAACAGTCCTCCGTAAAATGTGCTGTACACATCTGAATATTTGGGTTGAACTGTTCTGGAACAGTGTTGTAAATACAACTTAACCACTGATTTCTAGTTGGTTCCTCCTTTGGAAGGCCAAACAAAGTAGTTTCGCTTTCACAACGAAACACACAGCGTCTCCACGACATGGCGACGGTGGCAACAACTACAGCGAGAATCAAAGTTACGCCTTCTTTCTTTGTGTGAACATTTGGGCGGCGTTATGTAAATCTTCCCACATCATGACGTAGACATGTGGGGGCGTGTTTAAACGAGCCGTTTTAGGAGGGCGTGGACGAGTCTTAACTTTTATAACGAATATCTCTTTGGGTTTGAGACTTTAGTCTTTGCAACTTTAGGGATCTTATCTACTCACGAACAGCTTGTAACACTCCAAAGAGAAAGGAAAATTTGAAATTGCATCAAATGACCCCTTTAAACGCTCCCTGATCATACATAAACTTACATAAAATGTGAATTAGGGTAATGTGTGTGCACACAAACATAATACGTTTTTTTTTTTTTTTTTGCTTTGATCCTACAGCATAGTTTTCATGTGCTATAGCGGTTATGATCAGGGGCGCTGTTATGTTTTCTGGGCCCCCTGAACAGCATATTGACTCAGGCCCCCTCAGTAAAAATAGTGTTCTGGGCCCCCTCTCCCTTGTCGGGCCATTGGAATCGTCCTAACCTTGCACCCCCCACCCCTCCCCCCGTTACCGTGCTCCTGGTTATGATTATATGCCCAAAGTTGCATATTGAAAGCAGACATGGCAACACTGATACAAACACTTTCCCATTTAGTGGAGCACCTTGAGGCTCTGTCTATCCTCTAAAGCTCATTAATTCTGTCAAGCTTCAGATGGAGAGGAGTCCATTCAACCATCTCTCTCCCCCCTCCTGCCTTTACCACCCCAACATGCTCTTTTTTCCCTCTACATCCCCATGCATCCATTCCTTCTCCATCTCTTACCTCTATTATTCCCCTTTTCACTCCCTCTCACTCACGTAAAATCAATATTGATTATTATCTTTTAAGACTCATGTCTAGTCTGCTGCATAGAGAGAAGGGAGGCAGCATAGCTGTATTTTATTTCACATCATCATCATCATTTCTACTGTGCAGGAGTTACTACTTATCAGTGAGCATAAATTGCAAGAAGAGAGGAGAAAAGAAGGATGCGAGGGAAATGAGAATGAGAAGGGGGAGGAGAGGAGAGGAAGACACACAACCTAAAGGGGAGCCCATATTGATTGCTTTTATAAAGTGAGAAGGGGAAAGGTGTGTATGTGTTCAAATTACACAGCAACTTTATATGTTAAGTTTTCGTTTTAGACTTATTGCATTCAAATATCATTATCAAATGCATGAGCAGCATTTTAATACATATTTAATGTAGTCCAGAAGAGAATGTGTACTTTGAATTTGAGTGTTTTACCTTGAATGTGTTTGTGTGTGTCCTTTCATGGTTGGTGCTCCATCACACTGTTTCTGATTGGTTCATGATTACTATTGACACTCTGATGATGGACATGAATAAAAGTGACTGTGATAAGATAAGACTTTTACAGGGCTATCTCTCACCCACCTTTATCACCCAGACTGTGTGTATGAATGTGTGTGTGTGTGTGTGTGTGTGTGTGTGTGTGTGTACGTGTATTGGACAGGGCATTCAGAGAACAGGGAATGAAAATATTGAACTGGTAAAGAAAGAGAGATGGGAGCTCATATTCAGTAGTTTTTTTTCTTCAGATGTCACTGATAAATCTGATGCAGTTGACACTTTAAAAATCTGCAAAATTCAGCCATTAATACCGAAATACCTTATTCGTATAAAGTATTAGTTACTGCCATTTATGAATTTTGTGCATGTTAGGGAACTGTAAATCTGATTGCGGCATGTTGTTTGTGTACTTCTCTGTAAAACTGACCCTGTATGTATTATTTAAAAAGGGGATGATCTTGCAGTTCGTGAAACAACATTTTCCAGTAGGCGAAAGAGAGACAGAATAGAGAGAGAGTAAAATAGACAGAGAGAAACACAAGAGGTCAACTGATTGTAAGAAAGACCCATAAAAGTTCCATTAACCTGTTCAGAGTTAAGAGCTTGTTCAGCATAGCTACAGACAACTAGCACAAACAGAACATCACCATAAAAACCAAACACAAATGCAGGTTATACTCTGAGCCCTTCTATCTTTAACATACTTTATCTGGCCGAGCTTAAAGCCGTGCATTTCCTCTGAATGAGTCACAATACAGAGACGCCAGTGTGTGTGTGTGTCTGTGTGTGTTTGTGGAAGTTTGTATGTGCATGATTTAATGTGCTTGACTCCCACACTCAAAGTGAGTAGCTCAAACACAAACATTGAGTTATCTTTAAAGTTGTCCATTAAAGATAGAAACTCAGATCCACCCTCCGTGCTACCATCCCTTGTTTTCATCTCTCCTTTCCTATTCTTCCCCCTTTTCAAAAATCTATTCCATTAGAGCCTAAGTTGCGTAACACACTTGAGTCAGAGGCCTTTCTTGTGTTTTTACTTGACTAATTGTCTGGGTTTAACTCTTTCAGTCAGTGATGGAAGATCATTTAGAGTTAATATTCTTTCAAAGTGTCACTGAAATAACATGCGTGTAACATAAATATATGACATGTAAGTCTTGTCATTGCCATAAATAAAATAGTAAGTATTTATACGTAAAGAAATAAAAGTAATTGTCATGCTGCTATTGGATGAATGCTGCTAAATTCCTGAATTTTCTTGAATTTTGCAAACAGAATTCCAATTTAAAAAGTAGAATTGAAATTAATTAAATGTTAACAAAATTGCTGTAATTTTTAAATATAAAAGCAAAGATTGTCAAGACACACTTTGTAAGCCTTTATTGAAATGTTTGAAAACAGCTTAAAAACCTTGAGGTTTGAAGATATCTGTCTCTGTTTGTTTATCTGTCTATCTGTCTAGATAACTAGTTAGAAACTTGAAATTCCACCTATAGAAATTTTTATTTTATAGTTTATATAATTAAATTTATGGACCAGGGTGCACAAGAATGCATTGCCTGTCTTGAGTTTCATTGAATTACAATTCAGTCAAATTCCTCTTCTTGTCATTTCAATTCAATTTTCAATTCAAACTTCAGTATTTCAGTTCTGAATTTTGCACAACCCTGGAACTGTTACAGTAACGTTTCATTTTTCTATTTCTTCTGTTTTCTGTGTGACTTAATGTCCATGTGAAAATGTCATGGCGCTTGCTGAAATCTGTGAAAGTCTTGCTTGGTCCCATCTGAATATCATGATGAGAACAAAGAGTATATCATAGGAATTGCTTAATACAGTCTAATAAAAGCTTGAGCAAGCAGCTTAGCAACTGCACATAGCTCACGTCTTGAATCTTTAACAGCAGCTAGCGTGTAGAGGGGGAAAACCAGGACATCTCTGTCATGCGCCAATGATTCTCCTGTCAGTGTGCGCCTTGTCCTGTTGCCTTCTGGGGGTTGGGGGTTGGAGCATATCGGACACAAGTAAAAGGGCCAGAGAACTGTAATGAAAACACATCACTTGTTCCCAGGGCTATACCTTCACAGGCATACAGTACTTCCGTACACACTTCTCTACTTGTCTAACGTTCACCAGTAACACTCACCTCTCATCATCCTTTCTAAAAGTTTAGTTCTAAAATTTCTAAAAAGGTGGAATATTTCTCTTTATTGCAGTTGCCAATCATATAAATACTGTCAGTATTTGTGTTTGAGAACATTTTTGAACTGTACATTTTTGTAACGTATATGTTGAAATTCTTACGTTATATATAAGATATTTCACAATGTCATAGATTTCTTCTCTGATAAAGGACTGAGAAAAGATGGGAAAACTCAGGGTTTGGCGTGGTTGCCGTGCAGCTCGGCGGCTTGGTTGCTGAGTAATAAAGCATAGTGCTGTAAAATAAAACGAGGTGTGGAGAGAGCTGGAGAGCACTGCAAAGCCATTGGCTCCCTGAGTCATCATAAAACAATAACTCACTCCCATAAAACCAAGTGCTTATTAAATTGTTTTAAACAATATCGCATGATTTGGGCACACTGAGCTGAGCTTCACTCTTACAACTGCATGAGAAAATAAATTGAATTATTGGCACTTTTTAATGTACATTAATGTAAATGCAATCAATTAAAATAAACATATACACATACACATACACATATATATACATATACATCACTCTTAAAAATAAAGGTGCTTCACGATGCCATAGAAGAACCTTTTTGTCTAAATGGTTCCATAAAGAACCTTTAACATCTGAAGATCACAAAAGGTTCTTTGTGGTGAAAGAAGGTTCTTCAGATTATTAAAAGGTAAGAAAGAGATGGTTCTTTAAAGAACCTTTGACTGAATGGTTCTTTGTGGAACCAAAAATGGTTCTTCTATGGCATCGCTTGAAGAACCTTTTGAAGCACCTTTATTTTTAAGAATGTATTGTGTGATTACAATACAGTTGTTGTAGATATAAATCTTTCCAAACCCGTAATGGAGAATTTAACAGATAGAAGTAATTTTATTTAAATTATAATCATATAATAAACTGAATTGTCAAGTTTGCAATACAACAATAGATAGTTTAGAAACAATACCAAATAAAAAGCTGATGATAATTTTTAAATTTGGTAAATTACATATTGAAAAGAGAACACAAGACCGGTTTGTCTCAAGTCCGATGAATGTTTGAAATATACTATTGTTGCAGTAGACATTCAGGGTCACACCATGTAATTTGTTTGCATTAGTAGACTAGTGCAGAGACATACTAAAGGGGTGGAGTTACTATCTGAAAAAACAGACAACCATGACCTTGACTACTGATTTTGTATTGTTGATGGCACCAAATGATTTTCGTGGTTGTTTTAAATATGACCTTAGATAGTGCCTCAAATAAAATGGGTTTATTTTAATGGAAACGTTTTACTATTTCTGCCTTCAAAATTATGAATGACTTTAACCAGTGTGCACTTACTAGTCCAATTTATCCAAATAACAGTTTTAAAGCATCTTAATTATTTCCCCGTGTGAAGTGTATTTGGACTAAAAGCAGATTTCCTCAATACAGTAGTCACTAGGGTGAAAATAATATGAACCATGTGCTGTTCATGTGTACATATTTTCTCAGGTAAAAATCAAGAAATATTGCATATGTAACCATTTTACACAAATCTCAATTTGTTTCAATCTGTTACTTGTAATAGGGTGTACAGCCAAATGATAAACCAATAGTCAACACAAAAACATGATCCCTTCGTAAGTGAGTGAACAAGGCTCAATATATACAGTGTGAGATTTAGTGGCTAACCTGTATTATTTAGACATAGAGGCATTACAGCCTTCCAGTAGTTCAGTATAGAGCTAAAATAATGGGTATGATTCTCTGGGAAATACAAGAAATAGTAAATGTATACCTTGCAATGCAATGCAATGTAAACCATGTTGAGGAAAGTAAAAGTAATGCATTTCAATATTGCATTACTCCCTAAAAAAGTAACTAATTACATTACTTAGTTACTTTTTATGGAAAGTATTACTTTTGCATTCCCTTTTCTCACCCCCAACACTAAATTTAAAGCACCTAAGTAAAAGAGTCTAATGCATAAATGTAAAAATACTTGCATAATTATTTAAATTTTGATTGCATCCATTATCTAATGACTTTATGTTTTGGCATTTGATAATCATAAGATGTTTTCTCCTATCACTCAGGTATACCTCTGGATCCAGAAGTACATTCAGAAAGCTGCTTGGAAGGTGAAATTAACCATCACCAGTGGCACAGAGGTAGCACCAAATGTGTATCTTCTACCTTCTGAGACAAAATTGTTAAGGTATGCTCATAATTAGTTTTTTGTTGATTTTAACAACAACTTCCTAAGCAATGATCCTATGGTCCATGTCGTACCCTAACCAGCAGGAGATTCTGGCTGCATCTAAGCTCTGAGCATTGACCAGGTTAAACTCTCTCTCTCTCACTGGTAAATGAAGAATGTGGGGGCATCGACCGGCCACTCTTCTGATATGTGAATCCATCAGTATAGGCAATGAAGAGCTGGACAGAGCTATTACTGCTGCAGCTACTGAAGAGGACCACAGTAGATCTATATAGAACAAGACAGAAAGAGAGAGAGAATTGGAGAGAGAGAGGAGAATAACTCTACAAGGGGTTTATAGCTAGAAATTATTTATGGCTCTCTGTGGTGAAATTGACCATACATCCTTAAGTGTACGTTGACAGCTACGAACAAAACACTGAACAATAGTGCTCTAATGTAGCACTAAACGTATAATTTGACAGTATACCTGACACCAATATGATTTTGCTCTAAGCTCTAAAGGTCCCCAAAACACATACAACAGTCTAACATTATGTAGTCATTGGGATTTAAAGCATCCTTCTGCAAATAAATAAAAATTTCCATTTAGTTTTTAGCTTTAAAACATATTGCTCACTGTTGACAGTAATGCTGAAAGTCTGACAAACAGTTAGTTTTTATGGATATTATGTTTTATCTGGAGTCTTTTCTCATTTGGATCTCTTTCATGGAGAATCTACAACATAATTTTTGTTTATACCGGCATGATTCTGGATTTCATTTAAGGATGCTGTAAGATAAAGGTTTTCAATTCTGGTTTTGGAGTACCCGGGCAATGCACATTTTGGATATCTCCACCTATCTGGCACATATAGTTTAGGTTTTGCTGCTACTAATATTGAAACCCACTGTTTTAAATTATAATTTGGGTGCTCAGTAGGGTTTGGATCTACATTTTGCATGAAGGTAGATCTCCAGAGCAGGATTGAGCATGTGTTTATGTGATTATGTTAATTCTTATGGTTAAAAAAACACCTCAGCAGCATGGTTTTCTCAGTAGATCGATGTATGTTTTTCAGAAAAAAATACGTTCCCTTGTCGAGCAAAAGCAAAGTATTCTTCATTCATTTATTTTGATGTATAACAGCATTATTGATTTTGGAATATGGTATGTAACATTTTTTTTTCTTTTTTTAGATTTCCTGAGGAAATGCTTGGGATATTAATGATTACCTATAGTCCAAATTTTAATAAAGTCTAAATTATTAAATGAAATTGGACAAATGTTTCTCACCTTAGTGAACATACCACACACTGTAAAAAAAATTCTGTAGTTTTTACAAAATAATCTTGGCAGCTGTGGTTGCCAGAATAATTTTGTAAAAAATACAGAAAAACTGTAAACACATTTACGGCCAAAAACTGCAAATTGTACAGTATAAAACTGTAATTTACAAACAAGTAAATTTGAATGTAAACCAGTAAATTCAACAATGCACACTGCTATTAAAATCTGTTTTGTACCTTTAACATACTGACAACCACCATAATAATGCAGGTGGTAAAAGAGAAAGCCACATGAAGAATCAAAGCTCATCACAAGTAGCTTCACCCCAAGCAGAAGTATATACTAATATATAGAAGGTGCACAGAGTCATTCATGCAAACACAAACACCATCATGGTAACTCACATGATACTTAAATAATGCATTAAACTTTCATTAAACAACCGAAGATGTAACATAAAGCCCAAATATACATAACTAATAACAAAAACTATTAAAAAAACACGAATTTTTAAACAAAATACTTTCAAATGTGGAGTGTCATGCAGGGAATTCTGGGAATATCAGTTTACAGTTTTTGACTGTAAATTAGACATTTATTTGTTATTTTTACTTCTAAAAACTGTAAAATGAACAGCATTTTACTGTACAATTACATGAAATGTCTGCTTAGATATTTTACAGTTTTTCCCTGTATATAGTACGGGAACTTACTGTTAACCTATTAACAGTTTTTTCCCGTAGCGTTTTTACAAAATGTTACAGTTAAAATTACACTTATTTTTTACAGTGCAGCACTATTGTTTGGAATCATGTTTAGATTGATAGTCAGATGGTAATAATCATAATTTGTCATTTCTGCTGCTCCTTGTGCTTCTATAATAAAATGTTTTGTTTGAGCTCTTTAAAATGACTATGTGACCTTATGTAGGTAATTGATTGATTTGGTACCAATAGACATTCCAATATAAAGACAAGTAGATGACTGAATAGACAGTACTGTACTGAAAGCTTAAATTCAGTGATATTTCAAAAACATATTTGGAGTTTTTCTATTATCTTGTTTACACTACAAATTTCTTACAGTATGGTGCAGATTTGTATTTTTAAAGACACTTCCTGCTAAAAACAAGGTTAGTTTAGGAAGATATTCTCAGCTGTAAAAGAGGTTGCAAGTTTAACTAAATATGACTTAAAATATCTTCCCTATTCACCTGCAATACACGAGAGGAGGAATCCTAATTTGCTAAGTGAAGCTAGAAGCCATAACTAGAAGCCTATCCAGGCCCAAGTTGACTGCTTTGGTAAACAGTGTAATAGAGAATAGACTGTGCTGAAAGAAATGCTATAAATGAAGACATGCTCTACAATAACATACGCTAATACGACAGCAGTTCTGTACGAACTAAAACGGTACCCATTATGCGTGTTCCTTCTTGAATAAATTACAAAGGGCGTTTTTTTTGGTTGGCCTGCCTGATGATACTTTGTTTCTTCAACCTGGACTCACTGTCTCCGGTGCACCGTAAATAACGCTGATAGACGCCAGAGGAATATGACTTTCACACAGCCGATTGATTTAATGTGACCTCTACATTCTTAATTCTATTGGATGCCTATTTAACCAGACGAAGGCTCAGATTGTCCCGTACACTTGCGCATTAATTCCCCATTCATCATCATTAGGCAGTGAGCGGTCCATTCACGCCTCGCTCTGCCTGCTGTAAATTAGAACGTAAACAGGCTTTTAAACAGTCGCCGCCTTGAGATTCGCTCTAACGGACAGATGCGCGGTACCGCCCCTGCCTGTGGAGTATTGTCGCTCCAAAAAAAAAGGAAACGAGATGTCAAATCTCACTCTCATAATACAGTCATCCAGATCTTTACCACTGTTTTTGTTTCACTGTTGGGTGTGTGATCATGGTTACAGGCATATTTTTGGATTTATAGATGATGGACCTAAATGTGCACAGGATAGCCTACATCAAAGAACAAATTAATAAATCAGATTCTGATTCTGTTGCTAGGCACTGAAAACTTGAACTGACATGGATTTCGTTTTAACCCACTTGCTCATTGGCGCAGGTAAACTGCGTTGGTTATGCTCAAATACATTTAAGTAGCAATCGAACAAGCTAAAATGTATTAGACGGTGGTAAATTCAGCCCCGTATGGTATTTAGATTTTTCTTTATTTTATAAACAATTGTCAATTCAGTCGTTGTCCATTTCTTATAGCCTATTTGCGCCTTAGGTAATTTAAAGTAACAACCAGACATAATTCCGTCTTTGAGTTAACTGCTCCGGTTTAAATGGCATATTATTCCAAACATATGCATTTTAATCAACTTGGTCACACTTACAAGAACTGTTTCTAATAAGGCCATCAATCACGTGCGCAACCAGGACCTTCTGGCGTGGGCTCGTGTGTGTGGGAGGAGGTGAATTGTTTGGGCAGCGATCCCTAGCAATTGTTGACATTTTGTTTGTAAAATAGAAGATGAAAAGAGCAATTAAAATCAAAACATTTCGTTTCAATGAATCAAAAATATCTTTATACATATAAAAATGACTGAACATGATATAGCATATTCTCAGTTGGGGGGTAGGGGGGGGTATTATTATTTTCTGTCATTTTTCCCCCCAACAAATGGCTTCTATTGCAATAACTTATATTCTGACAATAGTAACGTATTTTAGGTTGTCTACTTGTTTTTCATTGTGTAATTCTACTTGCTGGAATGTGGGAGTCAGTTTTGATCTCATTTTAATATTGTAGTTCGACATTTGATGTTTAGACACAATATCCAACCTTCTCTATTATGTCCAGAAAGTTTCAATTTGCCGCTCCAGGTGCCACAATTACGCGGACAGATCAGCTAATTAACGTGAGTTGATTGGTGAGGTGGAGGCATCATCGATCTTTTTGCATTCCAATATCTCCACAAGACATTTAATTCCAAACTTTCTATTAACAGCGCCGGGTTATGGCTTGTGCTAGGTGCCCGGGGACTACTTTTAACAGCTCGTTCAGCTCAAGAGGTCCAGTTATATCCAAGTTATTTGATCATTTCAGTGTTTCAGAAGAAAATAATAGAGGCCATATAAGATATAAAGGTGACAAAACCCTGTAAATTTAAAGCAATACATGGTGTCATGTTGAAAATTGCTGCTGACGTGCTTTTATTGTCGAAGCCATACTTGTCTGCTTTTACTAATTTTCGTTCTCAGATTCTTCAAATCAGACTGATTTGCCGCTTGTTTGTCTTCCAGAAATCATAGAAAAATACATATTTAGAATAGGCAGTGAATAGATTAATCTACATATCGTCGAGAAAATAGCCTACAGTGTTTCATCATAGCGTAAAATCATTTAAGTATATAGACTAACCTACCCTTGTCGTTTAAAGAATGAACATTAGTCACTGTACACTTTTCGTTTGAAATAGTTTATTATTAAATTCAATTTAATCAGGACACTACTGACCCATTTTTCGCGCATTTTCCAAAACCTGAAATCAACCTATCTGAGCAAAATAGGAATACGTAAACTGTACATTAAAGAAAACTTGATGCAGAAGTTAAACTCAAAATACATAAATGTAAAAACATTGCGGTCAATAAATAATGCCACGTCTGATGATGTCCATAAATATTAGGGTAATTTATGCTTGATTTATCATTTTACTTGTGTGTATGTTTATTGTATTGTTTCAGAGTGAAGGTGAAGACAACAGCAAGGCCGGGAAGAGACGGTACGGGATGGGGGCTATTCAGCTGACGGTATGCGGGTAAGACAGGCATCTCTGGCTTGCCCCAATTTGCCGCATGTGATTGTCCAATGGATCTCTAGCGCATGTTCTCCCGTCAAGCCAGCAAGCCTCGCATGGAGCTTCTTAATCCGCTCCCCTGGCGCCTTGTTACCGGTTTGGCAGACAAGTCTCTGAGCGTGCAGTATTATCATTAATTCAACATTCAAAATTTCTCCCTTCCGAATACATCACTCTTTAATTTCCCTCGCATCTGCACATTTCGGTGTGCTACCGGGACTGGGTGTTCGTGGAGGAGGAATAATGAGCCAGCCGTGCTCGGTTAACAAATCCCCTTGTTAAAAGGCTAGATGAAAAACATATTTTTAATGTGGAAGAAACTACATGTGGGTCAATTTGTATGGCTATATGAAAGAGTATAAATTATGATAGATTTTTGCGCTATCCTCCAGTCATTTTTACAAATACATGTCCTTGTCTCCTATGTCACAATTTTTGTTGATAGGGTGTAGCCTACTTAAAAATGTATTTGAGTTAATATGATAGCCTATCTCTGTTATCAATATCTAATTTCTCCAAAGATGATTTAAAAGTCCGTGGCCTGACAGTGTGTAAGTAGACTCCGTCTGCACAACATATAGCTTCTTAAATGGAAAACATCCATAGTTTCGAAACCGTAACTAAAGCAGATTGCTTTTGTGTTGTGCAAGCTGCTTTGAGTAGTTCATGCGATGACTTATTAAATATTGCCAAAGTGCCCAAAGCTGATCCGGATATTACCCAAAGAAACCGTGGCTTCTTGCTGTCGTCCTATCTGGTTAGTGGCACTTCCTCCCTCTGGTCCAAAGACACTGAAGATGATTTGCTGATGACTGCTGGCGAGAACGTGAGAAAGGCCTCAGTCCTGGTCGTGGGCGAACACGAGAAGTCTGCATTGTTGGACCTATGTGGGAGCCCATTTGACTGACTGGCAGCGTGACAGGCAAGGCAGGAGCATGGGCTTCCCCCGGGACCAAGCCCATGACCCGGGCTGGGGTACAGTGATGGGTGTCTGAAGGCGCACAGCAGCTCAGGACGTGGGTATGGATGCGAAAGCACCCGAAAACTGTCCAGCGAGCGCAGAGGATTGGAGAATGGACCCCCGGTGGCAGAGGCTGAACCTGCAGTCACACCGCTGAGTGGAGAATAGTAAGGTAGAGGAAGGTGAGATTGAAACGGATAGGGTAGGCTGCCCGTAGCTGCAGCATGGCTCATCATATAGGTGTAAAAGGCGGGGTCGGCAGGATGCGGCCAAGTCATGGCCAGCCGCTGTCTCTTGTCCTTCATGCGACGGTTCTGAAACCAAACCTGTAAACAAAAGTGGCAAAGTAGTCTTAAGGTAATATAGTAATGGCTGAGGCCTAGTACAGGTAGGCAAAGCCAATTTCGATAAGCAATACGCCAAGAGAAATGGTCCCATAATTACAAAAATAATAAGAGGTAAGGGATATTTTATAGAATTATTTTATTGTACTTTTTTTTAATCGTTTGATTAGCCTGCTCATATTGATGGTGCAATCTTGGCAGGGTTATTTTTACACTCATAACTCGTTGGTAATCTACCAGGTCACCTTTATCAAAATAAATATCTAAAAATTAACGTAAAATAGAACGGGAGACGCAGTGCATTACCTTTATTGTTGTTTCCGGTAAATTTAAGGCAGCTGCCAACTCGCACCTACGTGGTCTGGACACGTAATTTTCCCGGTAAAACTCTTTCTCCAGTCGTCCTATCTGCTCCCTCGTGAATGCTGTTCTATACCTTCGCATCTGGTCAGAACCATAGTTGAGAGCACCGGGGCCCGAGACCATCTTGTTGTCCACACCGACTTCTTTACCGTGGTTCGGCGAGCCCATTGCCAGTCCTTACAGAAAATAAACATAATTGATTTTAGGACATACATTTCAAGATCACTTGATTACCAATTTATTAATATAGCGTTCATACTGCATTGCTTGCGAAAACAATATATATGTATATATATATTAATTGTATATATTATATTTTAATAGACCTATTACTGAGATTTCGGACAAATAGCCAAAATAATAATTGTGTAAAAAAAAAAAACAAGCTCAGAGATTGAGAGTGCATCTTTTTATTTCACTTTCTCCATCAGTGTCCAGTGAAGAAAAGTTAACAAAACATGCCGTCTCAATCTCTGAACATATTATGGTTATTTCCAAAATATAGACTAAACAAATAACCTGCACTGATAATACATTTAATTGAACTAATGTGTACGTCCGAGGAAAATTATTTGAATCATTCCTTTGTTGATTTATGCATTCTTAAAAATAGCCATATACTTCATTTATTTTTCTTTACTCTAAATAGTACGGTTAATTCTAAATAAGAAAACATAAAGGTATGAACAGACAATGGACATTCTTAAACATTGTTTTTGTAATAGCTACAGCCAGCAATTCCCCACACACACAAATAAAGGTTATTGACATGTTGTACACTTGGTGTAAGATGACTTGACAACTCGTTAAATCCTGGACAACACCCCAGATACACGGTGGCCTTGTAATTGACTCGTTAATTCAAAAAGCCTACAATAACTTAAGAGGAGCTTACAATCGAACGCGCTCACAAGCAGCGGGCTACACGGGAAATTGATTGAACGTGTATTCTCAACCAATTCACTCAATTTAGAAACGGGAAGAAATTGAGAATAAATAAATACAAATAAACAAGAATACAATGAACAGCAGCTATTACCTTGTCCACTCTGGTAATCTATGCTCTCTGGGGTACAACTGACATCTATTTCCTCATAGAGATCTGATTCCGCATCTGAGCTGCTGGCATCTTTGTTAGGGATGTCTGACAGGTCTCTGTCCGGCGCAGAGGGCTTGCTAGCATTTGTCACATCTCCGTACTTTGCGCTACGTTGTCCTGTTGTCGCGTCATCAACTAGGATTTGCGAATAAGGCACGGGGCTTAGTCTGTTCTGGTTAATCGGTTTGTCCCGTAGCTTGTGGATGGGATCTCCAGTAGCCTCCGTCAAATTAGAGCCAGTTTTGGCAGATAGTGTGCCAACCTGACCACCCTCGATGCGCATCAGCATGTCCTTAGCGCTGTCCATAACCGACGAGAGCAAAGTGCCAGATCTCCCGGAGCTTGGTAAGACAGTTTGGAGCAGCAAATGCAGACGAGAAGCTGTGCGATGCGAGCGCTCGGGAGTGCTACACGAACTCTGGGAGGGATCACCATTGCCCTCTCTCTCCTCACGCGCTGTCATTCTTAATAGGGCAGTCGTCATAATAGAAGGCTCAGTGACGCCACACGTCGATTTAGAGTGAATAAACAGAGCGGGAGAGTAGTCTAGCAGAGACTAAAGGAGAATTCAAGCCTATGCCACAAAACATCACCAACGGCACATCAACAGCTAAATACAAAAAGCATGAAAGATGCACCAACTTAAACTTTGTGTGTGCTTTTATGCCTTTTTACACGTTTAAGTTACAAGATAATCACACTCTTTGATTGTAAGTCATACAAGTATTTGACTATCGTTCATTTTCTGTTTTTTTTACTGATATTGGGGTAATATAATAACCATTTTTGCTTCATTGAAATCAGATCATTTGGTTAAATAATCTTCTCACATGAGTGAAGAAGTGGTTGAGGGCTTTTTTGATGGCTGAAAAAAACCTAATGTCCTTTAACGAGGACTGTCAATGTTTGAATAATGTGATAGAACACAGATATGGTCAAACCCTGTCTATTATCTCCCTGTCTTGAGCCCACTTGGATAGGAAGGAGTCATAATGGCAGCCTTTCGGAATATATTAGCACATGTTCTTCGCCGATCAACACAGTCAGTGCGCGTTGGAAGACGTCAGACTGAATGGGAATATTCTAAAGATGAGGAGGGCTGTCTCTCCGCCAGCAGCGCAATTTGAAGCGTACACGTTCCACCGTTTCTTCTTTCAGCGCACAGTCTCAGTCACGCTCTCTTCCCTTCGCTCTTTCTCCCGCCCTAACTCGATCTTCCAAAGTGGTGTCAAGTAAAGTGCAAAAAGGTCAGGTCCCGTGACCAATAGTAAGAATAACAGGCTATTTGACATTTAATTAGATTTGTTTGAGCCGCGCCAACAATGCATATATCCTCACCGCCTGGCGGGAGGCAGCTGTCCAGATTCATTTCTGGAATATGTTTCCACTTGAACAGAACTTTCCAGGATTCAAATGATTATAGTCTATAGTCACAGTTATTAAACACTTTAATTTCGCAATAGTATATTTATTTCATTTATGTCAATATCAAATGAAACAATAAAATGAATAATGAACAGATAAAATATTTGTATTCAAATCCTGCCCATCATTACAAAGTTCAAGAGAATTGTTTTTGTTTATGATATTCCTCAAACCGTTTTCTTTATAAAAACTTACATTTAAGCATGATCTATTTGATCCCATTGTTTTATTTCAGAGTTGTTTACATTTAGTTTTATCTTCATATATTACATTTGAAAGCAGCAGACTGAAATGGACAAAGTTCAAAATCCTGTTCTGTCTCTTGGTCATTGACAAAACCAACACTTTAATGATAGTAAGGCTTATGAGTTTCGGGCTCTAGGAGACGAGTCTGTCGGGTATATTGTAACATATGCAAAGATAACCTAGCGCACTGCTTGCTTTCAGGGAGGAGGCCGCTCCCTCCTCCGCTTTGATGTCGGAGTTCAGGCAGTAAAAATTCACAACAAGCTGTGATGAAGTTCACTAGCTTTAAAGAATATAGCTCCGTGTGGTTTTAACTTGATATTAGGCCTACTTCTCAACCCAAATCACTTTCATCGTTTTTGGTGGCGTAGTATAGCGCGCTACAACTGTGTGACTTTTCCTTATAACCGCACTTAACAACACCGATGATGCACCACAGAGGCAGCGATAGGATTATAACCAACTGGGATGTAATTAGTTCGACTTCTTTATCTTAATTGCACGCAATGCATCCTCTTTCTGAACATCAAGAGACGTTTTCCGAAAATGTGCCCTGATGTTTTCATTAAAATAAATGATTTCATTTTAATTGTGTCAAAATAGTTAATTAAAATGCTCCCGTGTTTCTTTCTGCAGCGAGCAAGTGGCCAGAGAGCAAGTAGCCAGGTTAAGACTTGATTAGTAGAGCATTTTTGGAATGTTGTAGCCTAATAATTTTTCGTTTTAATGGCTTTGTTGAGAACGGTGATTATTATCTTATATGCAGATTAACATTCCCATCTTCTCATTTCTCATCAGTCATCCATGTTCTCCCCTCTTGTTTAGCGTATGGGAAATCCGGGGACGTTTTACAAGCGCTTCTACACATAACCGCTCAGAGTGGATGGGACACGCATGTTAGAGAGTGACGTCAGACGCTCTATTTGTGTGGCCGCGGTGACACAATCATCAAAGCTGTCCTCGTGCGCCCTCGCCTGTTATAAAAAATAAGAGCACTCTCTCTCTCTCTCTCTCTCCCTCTCTCTCAATGGTCAATTTTGGTGTTCCTTATTGACAAGGAAAAACTGTACATTTGTGTTCCCAAAACTCTGACGAGAACCTGTGAGATATCATAAAATAATACATTTAAAGTAAAATTATGATGCAAATAAAAAGTAATACTAACAAATAAAAATGAGTAGTGCATAAAATGTCAAATAAAATTAGTAACAGTACAGAGTAAACTGCAGCAGCTTTCATAGCTGCTATATAGCTAGAAAGGATAATTTAACTAAGAAATATTAATTGCACAAGTAATTAAAGAATAATTGAAAAAATAAATATTAAATGCCCAGGTAATTCTAATTAGTTTCTTACAGAAAGACAAACTTAAAAAGAATAATTGCATTGTAATGAGCATAGGCTGACTAATTGAGGCAGACTTAGTAGACTACTTACTGTTTCATGTATTGTAGCAGACAGACGTAATATTACACAGCAGTTCTTGTATTTCTGCATTGCGGTGTATCAGTTTAATCATTCACTGGATGTCCCTGTGTTTCGTGGATTTTGTCAGAAAATGAAGCTCTTTCTGTATTGATCAGAGTGTGGGCACAACTTGTCCTCCAATCCTCAAGGTAATACAGTCAGGAAAAAGGTGGTAGATTTCAAATCAAACCTGATTACGTAAAATTGTTAATAACCCTATTTGATTTTATTTGACTAAATCAATATGTTTGGGCTCACTATGGCTCACACACTTGGACCCTGATTCACATTCCTTGTGTCTTATTTTGTATACATTCCTACAACGCCAATAAACCTTTTTGTTGGCGGTCCTTGCAGGCGTCCTTGAACTTTAAACAATCATGTATTTGTCATTCTCTCTTGGAAAGCACATTTTGTCGAGTATTTAAACGGACAAATTCGCTATATCAATGACTTTATGGGCTAGACCTGCTTGAATATATCAATTTCATATATTCTTCCCATACTAAATGTTGCTCATTCCGCAAAAAAAACTTATAATACCCTGGCATTTTACAGCGGCTATTCTCCTCAGTTATGTAGTAATAATGATACTCTGATTCTTTAATTACGACTGTCTTCATTGTCTGACACTTTTTTGACACTTTTTTTCGAACGACAGATATTTCAACAAAGTTTCCTCTGTGAGAAATAGTATCTTGTGTACGTTTACCATTTCATTTTGTAGTGTAATCCCAATTCTACATATTTTCCCCACGAAGCTTAGCAATATCCATGTTTTGTCAGTTGCATTCACTGCACGCGTGAAACGGATGTACTATCACCTGTAGGCCTATTAATCAGTAAGTCATGTTTAAACCATTCTCGGAAAAATGTTGAAGAGACGACAAATTATTTCACTTCCAGTGTCATGACTCCCTGACCACCATGCATCACCATGCAACATGCAACATTTGTAAGTGTTTCCTTTCTTTGGATGATTAACTGGGTTGATTTAAGTAATCTTTTCTTTGTAGAATGGGATCACTTAACTAAACCTGATCTCTAGTTTCTTATTGACAAGTCTTTCTCCTGGTCAGGTTTAGTGGGATTAAATAACATAACAGACTCATAAAATGTTGCGGTTTCCGTAATTCGGGTGTGTGAGCGCAGATCAGAGGGGAATTTTAGGCCTTGTCGCGCGTCGACTTTACCAGATCCGCCCATAGTGCTCACCAAACTTCCGCTAGAGGTTTAACAACTGTGCCCAACTTGAACTTGACCATGGCGTGCACAGAATGTCGTCTCCACTACAACTCCACTTTGATTCAATTTCACTTCCAGTGTCATGACTCCCTGACCACCATGCATCACCATGCAACATGCAACATTTGTAAGTGTTTCCTTTCTTTGGATGATTAACTGGGTTGATTTAAGTAATCTTTTCTTTGTAGAATGGGATCACTTAACTAAACCTGATCTCTAGTTTCTTATTGACAAGTCTTTCTCCTGGTCAGGTTTAGTGGGATTAAATAACATAACAGACTCATAAAATGTTGCGGTTTCCGTAATTCGGGTGTGTGAGCGCAGATCAGAGGGGAATTTTAGGCCTTGTCGCGCGTCGACTTTACCAGATCCGCCCATAGTGCTCACCAAACTTCCGCTAGAGGTTTAACAACTGTGCCCAACTTGAACTTGACCATGGCGTGCACAGAATGTCGTCTCCACTACAACTCCACTTTGATATTAAAAGTTTCAGAGGGTGAGTATGTGGCCAGTGTTAGCAGAAACGTGTAATAATTTAATGCTCTAAGCAGAACTATTGCACAAAATGTAAACTATTAAAAGTAAAAACTATTGCATTCTGTTAAAAGAACACCTTCTAGTACTCGTCTGCAGTGATCCAGTGGCCAACTAAAGGACGCGTATCTTAAGAGTCGGATGTCAGAATACTTGTACTTTGGCTACCATTTATCATAATTTAATTAATAATTCATTCAATTCATTTTAAAACTTCCACTGTCTTAGATGCAACACTTAATGTTATGAACTTTGTATTTAATAAATGCTTTGAATTTGTCTTTAACTCAAACGCTTTGTGTTTTATTACGGTATTTTGGATAAATAAAAGACGAATCAAATGAGTTTCACGAAAGTGTCTATTTAAACTGCTGATCGAAAATGAGAGCGAGAGATACCTTATTTTCAAGGCCTTACTTGAATTTGGGCTTCTTTACAGACAACAGTTGACTCGAACAAGTATTAAACTGTGAATGGATTAGTCATTAAGGGTTCATTTTAAAAATTTAAACATCGTCATTATTCAATATGATTTTCTGCATGCAAATGCACTGAATCTGAATTTTTTTCCAGTGTTACTGTAGGTGATTTAAAATATTACACAATATAAATAAAACATATTTGTGAATTTTAAATCTGAAGTGTTCAGTTTAGCCATAAATTAGATAAAATTGAGATAAAATATGCTTTGTATGATTTGTTGTGCATCAGTACCGTTGATTATTTCGTTTTAGGCATTCGTTAAATGCATTATAATTTGTACATGCGGGCAACAAAGAATTTGAGAAACAGCTTGTAAAACTAAAGACAGCATCTTTTGATTTTCTAATCGAAAAAAGAAAAGTCTGTCAATGCACCATTATTTAACATTATTTTTGTTGTTTGAACTAAACACTAATAATTATTACACCGAGAAAGAAATGTTAAAATGCCGATCATGTTTGGTGATTGAGCAATGCCCAATGCTCTTTATTATGAAATGCACTTTACTTTCCAACTTGTGTGATTCAGTGCATCGTGCATCTTCATCCAAATATTAAAATTAATTTAGGCTCTCATCAATCCCAGTTGATAATAAACGCATGGCTTTATTATTCTTCAGTATCATGTTGTTTGTGGTTACTTGTATTATTTCGTAAAATTATTTTAAAATATTCATTGCAGATGATGCTGAGGCCAAAAAGTGGAAATTTATGTTAAAAAATGTTATATTAAAATATTTTGGTTTTGCAATGCAAATCACCCTTTCGATGTTGTTGTCAAATACGCGTTGTTGCCTAAACAAGAAATAACCCAAAACATGGGAGTGAATTTCATTGTGATATAAGAAATGTGTTACTACTCCTACTCTGCTTTATATACTTAGAATCACACATGTATCTCACATTATTGTTATCCAACATATAGTCTTGCTGTCCATAGATCATAACACTATTATGCGCTATGCGCACCCCACAGTAAGTTAGTTTTCAAAAAATCTCGTTAAACCCCAATTTCAGTTCACCACAGCGTGAAATCTTAGTACAATATTCGTTTTTTAAAGATAATAATGTAACCCGTGCTGTGTGTTTCTATGGACAAAAAATAAGCTTCATTTTATTTTGGCAATTTATTTTATAATGAGTATTTGGTAATGAATGGGTATTCTGCAGGCTCTTGTAATGTTGTTGAACATCGTCCGATAAAGACAATAGCGTTCACTTTTAATTTTGTCATCATTGCATTGTCATCACATTTTATTAATGCTAATTCATTAGCCGTGTGGAATAATCAGAAAATAAAATTAGGCTACATAAAAATGTTTAAATTATGTAATTTTTGTAATTCATAATTTGATTGCCCACCTTAGTCTCTTGTGTATAGGCCTATTTCTTATAGTGTATCATCTTCGAAAAAACACATAGGGAATGTTTCACATGCACGGGGTTGTATAGTTTTCTACCAGCAAACAGCCAATGTCCGAGCTACCCAGACAAGAAAAAGTAGCTTAGTTTACACATCAGGAAGTAATTACACTTTTTTTTTTTTTTTTTTTTACAAAACTACTCGTGGCAGCGTTTTTCTTCGAGTTCACAGTGTGTTGTTTTATGAATCAGCATTATTTAAATATATAGAACTACACTTAACAACGTTAATTCATAATGTTATTGTTGGAAATTTCTGCAGAAAAAAATCCTCACCATTTCCATGCAACATCAGAACCAAAAGGAGAGTGTGTTGATTTTTTTGTTCCTGCATTTGAGCAGTCAGAAAATCGGCGCCCATACAATACAATACTATTTAGTTTTCAACATTCGTACCTAAAAGCTTGGTTTCCTTCCAAAAAAACAGATGCATTCTAACCCACATACTACTGGTTAAAATTAAAAAGCGAAAGTAGAGTGTTAAATTGTATAATTATTCTTTACAGATTCGCTAACATTTGTGATACGAAGTGGCAGGCCAGTAAAATTAAAAGGCTTCTGTCACGTATCTCATTCACCAAAGATTTCTCACCATTCGACTCTTTTCCTTTGTAAGCTTTTAGGCTGGCCATCAAAGTCTGAATAGGCCAACAGGCATAGTGTTGCGGCCAGACGGCAACTTTCAACTTGACCTTGGCCTGCAGACGCGTAAGCCCCACACGTAAAATATACGTCTTATACAGGGGGTGTTCTCTGTCTCCGCATCTTGTAAACAAAACGGAAGCCGCCGCAGCAGGAATTCATGTCAGGTTTTTAAATTGGACCTTTTTCTTAAACTGCCATCACTTGCAACCATTTTTCTAAGTATCGTAAAAATAACCTGTAGATATCGTTGTTGACCGTTAAAGGGCACACCTGGCTTGCTTTAGCACACTTGTATTGCATCATAAGACATGCAATGCTTACAATTTTGTTGAATGAATACAGCCTAATGTTTGATGATGTATAGAAATTAGTCAAACATTTAGAGAGCAACATTTTTTATAAAATTTTATTTTTATATATTGTGTGTGTGTGTGTATTATGTTAATATAGCCTATATATTAATTTTCAATGTGTCTGTTGAAGCCGTAATCTTGATTGAAGGGCAACCAAGGACTACACAATAGCAGCAACTCACAAATGACTGTCAAACGTATTGGATGTTTCCAAAAATAAACTGGAATGATGTTATTCGCTTACAATTACGCAGTATTCGTTCAATGTTTACCCCGGCGCACAGGGCTGTTTTAAATAACAAAACACTAATGCAACATTTGTTTTAGGCTTTCAAAAAAGTGGATACAGAGATTAAATCTCATGAAGGACCACAGCTGGAGGGCATTCGCCATTTTTCGTTAATTTACTTACGCGTCCCTTCATCTTTTAGGGCATCTTGAAATGGATGAAATCCTTTGACATATTGTCCTCTCACATCACTGCATTTGTGCTCGGTTTAATTGTTAGCACTTGAGCTGATTATCGTCCTCGTTTACATATCACATGACCAGTTTTGAGCCAATCCAGGCGTGATTCTGGTTGTGTGCAGGGTGCGTCAGAGTCTCTTGACTCTCGCGGAATCGACTGTGTCCTCTTTTTCAGTCTCGGGGCCATACGTCTCAATGTCCGACGGGCTATGACAACGTCACTGCTTCTCCGCCCGCGTTGGATTGACCCGGTCATGTTTCTCTATGATAACGGTGGCGGCTTGGACGACACCGGCAAGAATATGGAAGGGTTCACGGGAGGTAACTTCTCGCCGAGCCCGTGCAGGAATTTGATGGCTCACCCTGCCTCTCTTGCTCCCAGCGCTGCTTATCCGTCAAGCGAAGTGGTTGCCGCTGGAGCGGGTGAGCCTGGGAAGCAATGCAGCCCCTGCTCAACCGTCCAGGGTTCAGCCAGCGCTTCAATATCCTACGGATATTTCGGTGGTGGTGGATACTATCCTTGCCGAATGTCCCATCACCATGGGGGCGGTGGAGGTGTGAAGACATGCGCCCAGTCCCCCGCCTCTGCCTCACCTTACGGGGAAAAATACATAGATACGTCCGCTTCTACATGCGAAGATTACACCTCCTCGCGCGCCAAAGAGTTTGCCTTCTACTCGAGCTACGCCTCGAGCCCGTATCAGCCAGTTCCGAGCTATCTGGATGTGCCCGTAGTCCAGGCAATGAGCGGGCCTGAGTCCCGGCATGAGTCCTTATTACCAATGGAGAGTTACCAACCGTGGGCTATCACAGCCAGTGGCTGGAACGGGCAGGTCTACTGCACCAAAGAGCAGCCACAGACGGGAAACCTGTGGAAGTCGTCTATACCAGGTGAGGCTAATGTCAGAATAAGAAACAAACAAAAATTCCATAGTATTAATACATTTCTTCTAGCTGTCAAAACAGTACGATCATGTTGCCCGTATAACCTTAAACTATTATCCTTAAACATATTTGAATACTTGTATTGTAATTTTTTATCTTCAGAACCAGTGTCTCACGGAGGGGCAGACGGTAGCTCTTTTCGCCGCGGGAGGAAGAAACGTGTTCCATACACCAAGGTGCAGCTGAAGGAGCTTGACAGGGAGTATGCCGCAAACAAGTTTATCACCAAGGACAAACGCAGGCGGATAGCCGCTCAGACCAACCTGTCTGAACGACAGGTTACTATCTGGTTCCAGAACCGACGAGTAAAGGAGAAAAAAGTCGTCAACAAATTCAAAAGCAACAGTTAGCTTTGCTCTGTGTAAATGCAATTGGACAATTTTAAACAGCGATGGCCCACACATACTCAAGGCTATGAAATTATAGACGTTTTAACGAATATTTGTTTTCCTTGGACTACCGCTTTTGAAGTGACCACTTTGGATCGGACAGGGTTGATGGTGACGCGGTGCGTCATTTCTGGGCTGCAAACAGTGTATGGCCATATTCCCAACTCAAGACAAAGAGGGCCAAAAGATCAATTTGTTTGTTGAGATTATTTTCTGCTCACCAAAATATCTAGTGGAGAGATAAACATTGGATATTGAAATTGTGATACTGTAACTCTTTACAGTGTGGTACGACTTTTCTTTCACCACCTCCAGTGTCGATTATGATTGAAATTATGCTTTGCTTGAAATCTCAAGTTCATAAAATTTCGTCTCATGCTGGAGAATATGAGGTATGGAGCCTGTAGTTTATTAAGGCCAAGTACAATCTGTGGTTATGTTTGTGCCAAAATAATGTACAATATAGACTTGCTGTGTGTTTGTGTGTTAAAGAGTAGCCTACCTTAAGTGTGTTTTGTCGTTGTATAGTGTTGCGCAAAATGCGTCCTAATAAACCATTCATAAGAAAAATATGTATGGCGACGTAATAATTTTTACTTTTTTATTGCAACATCCAACCACACGATAATATTACTATTAATATGGCAGAAATACAAAACATGAACGTAAATTAAATTTAACATGTTGACCAGCTCTTCGTAAATCTAGGAGTTGGTACAAGCACGTAATTAACCTTTTGGATGGTGCCCACAACTTTATGGACTGTAAAAGATGTATGTCTTCGTTAATATAGGCTACTATTTTTATATTTTTTATTTTCTTGTCCATAGACTGAAACAAGAATTGATGCATTTGGATTTGCTTTTGAGTGCCTGCGAAAACTAGGTGACTGCATACCTCAGCCGTATGACAGAGCAATTGCGCCATCTTCTGATGTACATTTGTAAGTGGAGCGGCTGGTTTTGGTCATGTTATTAATTCAATCTAATAAAGTTTGAGAAGAAATAATTGTACAAATTAAATCCCACACAATAATCTGTTATGTATCAATGTATAACTCATTCACTTTACGTTTGCCTGTCTTAAAAGTTATTTTCCATAGATTGTATGTGTATTAATAATATAAAACAAAACCAAGAAAGCAAAAATGAACTCAAGCAATAAAATATTTGCAGAAAATAACCGAACATAGGAACAATATATTTTTTTTAAACTCTATTATTAACAACAAAGTTTTGGATCTTGTTATTTTGTTGAGATGGCTTGGATCTGTTTACATTGCTTGTCGATTATGACAATGAAGTGCTAAGTTAATGTTCAATTACATATTTACGTATATTAAAAATTTTAGTTTCTGAGTATTGGATTAATTGAGACAGAAATTAGGACTTGTAGATAAAAGTTAATTTATACAAATTACACATGACGATATAATATACGTCTACAAGTAAGATTCCTTTAATGAATATCATGTGTTTATCAAGCCTCTTCTGTTTAAACCAATCCTACTGCAATCAATATCAATCTTAAAGAAAAAAAACTTAATTCGCACTGCGCCGTGTTTTGCTCAAGATGGGTGTCTTATGACATAGCAGACAGAAAGTGTAATTTGATTTAACTTGATGTTATATATATATATATATATATATATATATATATTATTTCTTAAAAACACATTTGAAATTTTTTTGACAAACCCAAAAAAATTTGAGTTCTTTTAGAACAAATAGGATTTGGAATATTTTTTTTGTTAGACAACTTTCTACAGCTTTCTACTGCTGCTGCTGAACCCTCTCGAATTTTAGTGGTACGATCTGGTCTTTCATTTAATTTTTGGAGTAAAGTAGGCCTATTTTTTTAAAATAGTACATTACAATTACAATATTTGTAATTTTGTTTGGCATATAGGAGAAGCCACACGCACAAGATCAGACATGTAATTTTGTATTTCTTTTTTATTTCTTTACTTTAGCTATCCATAGCACGAAGCTGTGGTTTGCCACATTATACAGTATATTACATCTTATGATCAACTAAATTGAACAGGAAATTCTTTTTTTTATCAAGATGGGAATACAACGGTAAACTTTAAATTGTGTTGACTGCTCAAACTACGCGTTATCACGGATACAATCGGCTATAGTATATAGGCCAATAATATAAACTAATTATAAAATATTTAAACCGTATTTTTTCCGTGTGAATTATCATGTAGGCATCTTACAACCTCCATGGTATATTAATATGATTGCTTGTAACGACTGTCTCATGTACTTTGCATTTCCAGAAGAGTTGTTTATTATTATTAGGCTATTATTCCATGTAAACAAATACATGTTAGAAGGCTTTCAGGTTCTTTTTGTATCTCCACACCCATATCCATTCTCATATGGGATGGGATAGATCATAACTTCTCGGATTATTCAAATCACAATAATCCAAAGAATTGACAATGGTAATGTGTTTAGGCGTTCCAAACTCACGTTTCCGTTTTCTGCGTCGGCTGTGTAAGGCAGGGATCCTCAAATCTGGCCCACGAGATCCACTTTCCTGCAGAGTTTAGCTCTAACCCTAATCAAACACACTAAAGCAAGCTAATCAGTGTCTTCAGGATCATTAGAAAATCACAGGTAGGTGAGTTTGATCAGGGTTGGAGCTAAACTCTGCAGCGCATTGGCCCTCCAGGGCAAGATTTGAGGAACCTTTGTGTAAAGTCTGTTGTGTTGACGTAATGTCTCAAGCGCGCTCACGTAGAATAGAGAGTGAACGCATTTTAACCATTCAGGAGTCCTTTGCTTATTAGTAAATCTGGTTTCTTGCGCCATCTAAAGAACAAAAATTGAACTGCATGTGCAAGTATTTTCCGGGGGAAATTAATTTCTCTTTGCATTTCGTTTTTTTATCTAGATTTTGATGTTGTCGGTTAGCTAACGACCAGTCCGAATTCGACTATATTGTAGGTTACATCTTAACGAAGGACCTGTCATAACTAGAAACATTGATTTGTTTAAATTATTTTAAATGTGATTTGTTCTATAGAGAATCACAGTTTTAAGATTTGACATGTTGTCTGTATTGATAGAAAAACATAAAATGCAAATAAAATTCTCAGTAGCTAATTCAAAATAAAATACAAATGTAAACCTTTGGAGATCATTTAAATATAGACAATTGACGAAAGACGTTTCTATTAAAAATGCATTTTGTTTAGCTATACTCAGGCGATACTCAAACAACTGAATGTTTCATGCGAGAATGTCGGAATGTGTTGTGAGACAGATTCGGGGTTTGTGAATGTATAGAAAAATGGCACGGGTTTTCTCTCAGGGTTCATTCTGTGCGCCATTAGAAGGGGTTAAAACTCGGGGTGGTCGTCTAGACAATGAAAGCCAAGGCCACAGACAATATCTCAAGCGTATATTTGGTTTAGCCATTTTGATGGGAAAATAAATAAATAAATAAATAAATAAATTGGATAACCGTTTCTTGCCATTTTCTAAACAATGCGTTTGGTTTAGAAATTCAGCTTTTTAACTCTAAAGAAGGCATGTTCGCCGAAATGCGTTAGCACAATAAACAATAGGTATTTTTTTTAAATGTATTCCTAGATTTGTGCATTCCACAAGAATTGCTAGTTTTGTGTTTAATTATTTTTGCTTTTTCCACACACCTTGTTGGCTTTGTGAAGTTGCACTGGAATAACCTCACAAGACTTAGAAATTAATTACAAAGTCTTTGTTAGATACATTTGTGTGCTCATTTATCGCGCTCCTTTTCAAAACACGACTCGGTCCACTAACTTTATTGCTATAAAGTAACCAACACACTTCTAATGGTGAAGGATGTAGATGGTAGAGATAAATGCAAATAAATCTGTAGACCCTGGTTGTCTATGAGTATAAATCTCAAATTCAAATAGAAAAAATGAACTAAAATGTCATTCATGTGGTAACCCATTATTTAATTGATTTTGTTCTAGTCAAAAATAACATCGCTAAATACGTTTGGTTATGGTTATAGCTCTTTTAGTTTATATTGTCTTAAACTTGCAAAACACCACTTAAAGACGCACTCTTAAAATCTCATGATGTTGTATCAAATAGCTGTTTTTGCATTAACATTTGTAAACAAATAGTTTATTGTGCATGTAAATATTTTAGTCATGGGGGGGGGGGGGGGGGGGGCCCAGG